>NC_139514.1:116045001-116093961 GCF_947247035.1 Vipera ursinii
GGACAGTGGGAACAATTAATCAGCGGAAAAGCTCAGCCTTCCGAAGTTGTGGGTGCTCCATCACTGGAGGTTTTCAAGAAAAGACTTGACAGACATTGGTCTTGAATGAAGGTCTCCTGCTCCAAAGGGTTGGACCTGATGACCTTCAAGGTCCCTTCCCACCCTATTGTTCCCACTTTCTATTTAGCAGAGAGGTTACACACAGTAGCCTTAGAAATCTGTCATTAATTTGTCTTGGTTTTTTTTTATTATTATTGTTATTGTTATTATGTTATTGTTATTGTCAGTGCTTTTTTGTAAAAGAAAAAGGTGCTGGAACTCACACATGTCATACAACCCACCTTGCCTACCCTACAAGGTTCCATCAATGTCATACAACCCATCTTGCCTACCCTACAAGGTTCCATCCAATGTCATACAACCCACCTTGCCTACCCTACAAGGTTCCATCCAAAAAAGGTGCCGGAACTCCGTTCTGAGTGTTCTATGACAAAAAAAGCCCTGGTTATTGTTATTATTTTATGCGGTGTGCAGTACAGCGGCTTTGTCTTTCCAGTCAAATAAAGAAACAAAGAGCTTCTCTCCATAGCGAGATCTCCTTCAATTACTGTGCAGCAGTCCTCATTAGGGCCTTTCTTTTGATCTAGTAGGTGAAAACCTATCTGAAGCGTATGGCGAAGAATCACTCTGAAATGCATCAAAGTCCTGCGAAGGACACTCTGAAATTTGAATGAAAATAATGGGTAGCAGGAAAGAAAAACAAAAAAAGCATCCGGTTGATACTAGGAAAGCTTGTGATGGCACATTTGCTCACAGGTGATCCTCCAAAGGTATGGACCCTGATAGAATTCGGTGGCCAGCCAGGGGATGATTGACATTTCATTTGTGTGTGTGTGTGTGTCCTGACCACCGAACTTCAAAGAGGCAAGAAGCAGAGGAAAGCTCACAACCATGAAGGTCAACAATGGTCAGCCGGTCTTTCCAAGTAGAGTTAATAAATGGATGCCCTTCAGCCGGGAAAGCTTTGCTTACATTGCATGCAGCTAAGCTGGTGGGAAGGAAGTAGAATAGTAACAGGGTTTGTATACAGACGTGGATTCGGTAGTAGTAGCAAGTGCCGAAGACACACACACAAAAAAGGAAAAGTCGGAGCACTAAATGGCAGGGAGGGGAAAAACAAAAACAAACAAACAAGGGATGAAACTGTAACCCAGAGGAGAAAAAAGAAACAGATCTTCAGTGAGTAGGCAGTTCTCCATGTAGTCATTGAATATGGCAAAAGAAATAGATCAAGCAAAGGGTTTTTTTAGGGTGTTTTTTTTTTCCCCCATTCTGGCTGGTCTGGAGAAAATGATGTCATGTTTAGCTAAATGTGCATACAATTCTGTGAGGATCTCTGAAGTCTGAAGTCCGGAAAAAAGGCAATTGTAGGTTGAACCTGCAAAGTGATGTCTCAGGAAATCAGACGTCCTCTTGCTTGTAGTGTTTGATGGGGCAAGGACTAATAATAATAATAATAATAATATAATAATAATAATAATAATAATAATAATAATAATAATAATAATAATAATAATAATAATAATAATAATAACAACAATGATAATAATAACAATGATAATGATAATGATAATTAATAATATAATAATAATAATAATAATAATAATAATAATAATAATAATGAAGAAGAAGAAGAGAAGAAGAAGAAGAAGAAGAAGAAGAAGAAGAAGAAGAAGAAGAAGAAGAAGAAGAAGAAGAAGAAGAAGAAGAGGAGGAGAGGAGGAGGAGGAGGAGGAGGAGGAGGAGGAGGAGGAGGAGGAGGAGGAGGAGAAGGAAGAGAAGAAGAAGAAGAAGAAGAATAGAGAAGAAGAAGAAGAAGAAGAAAGAAGAAGAAGAAGAAGAAGAAGAAGAAGAAGAAGAAGAAGAAGGTGGTGGAGGGACCATGTAGGTCATCTAGCTCCAACCCCCTGGCTCAGGCAGGAAACCCTATACCATTTCAGGCAAATGCTGTCGAGTCTCTTCTTAAAAACTTCCAGTGTTGAGCATTCACAGCTTCTGGAGGGCAGGTTGTTCCACTGGTTAATTGTTCTAACTGCCAGGAAGTTTCTCCTTAGTTCCAGGTTGCTTTTCTCCTTGATGAGTTTCCATCCCTTGCTTCTTGTCCTGCCTTCAGGTGCTTTGGAGAATAGCTTGACTCCCTCTTCTTTGGGGCAACCCTGAGATATTGGAATTCTGCTATCTTGTCACCCAAGTCCTTCCTTCATTAAACTAGACATACCCAATTTCAGCAACCGTTCCTTATATGTGCCCTAATCATCTTTGTTGCTCTTCTCTGCACTCTTTCTAGAGTCTCAACATCTTTCTTACATCACGGTGACCAAAACTGGATGCAGTATTCCAAGTGTGGCCTTACCGAGGCTTTGTAAAGTGGTATTAACACTTGTATTTACACTTGTGCATGACCCATATCAATGCTCCTGATAAAGATTGGTGGGGCATCTAATGGGCTTCCATAGTAGAAGAGGCAGAATTTTGATTACTTTAAACCACTGTATCACAATCTCTAATTGTTCACATATTCTGACACTGCGTTATAGTCAATGGTTAAGGTGCCAAACTAGAAAGCAGGAAACGGTGAGTTTTATTCCCTCCTTAGACCTGAAATTAGGCGAGGTGGATTTGGGCCAATTGTCAGGAGATGGTGAGTTTTAGTACTGCTTCAGCCATGAAAGTTGACTGAGTGACTTTGGGCCAATCTCCAGGAAAATGGGAATTCTAGCCCTGCCTTGGGCAGGAAAGCTACCTTGACTGGGTGGCGTTGGGGCATTCATTATCTCTCAGCCCAATTCACCCCATAGGGCTGTTGTGGGAAAACCGGAAGGAGGAAGGAGAATTAAGTATGTTCGCCACCTTGAGTTATTTATAAAAACAGAGGAGAAATTCTAATGTAACCTACTTCAGGATAGGCAATGTTTGGGAGCCCAATGGTGCAAGCTTTGCCAGGTGTTTTTGCACTCCTGTCGGAAGCACCCAGGAATTTCTGAGTTGAAAGGATTAGGCTGGTGACATCAACGTTGCCCAGAGGATGCCCAGTTTTATGTCCCTGTAAGGTCCTGCCTCAGCCATCCCTTCAGGAAAGCATGACTCTTGAAACAGACATCATTTCAGAAGGATCTTTTACTGAGAGAAAGTGATTGCAGAGCAGAAAAGCAAAATCTGAAGTTCCCATGCAAAAGCGTTAAGCTAAAAGTCCCATGTCCCCAGACTCACCCCGATGCCCCAGTCCATCAGGAGCCAATCTGCTGGTGTGAAGATGTCGTGAGAACTTCGAGCCAAAAAGGTGATAACCAGCCATTGTCTGGCACCTCGGCCTTGCGAGTTAAAAACATGGCCCTGAGGGCTCTTTCCCCCCCTCCCCATTTCCCATGCTGATACATCCAAGCGAAAGTAGAAACAATGCAGGAACATCCTCAATCACAATAACTCCTGCTCCCCCTACCTTTGGAATGGCAGCGTTCCAATAGCGATCTGACAGCCCCTAGCCTGGCAGGAGCTGGAGTTAAGGACAAGAACTCAACCTTGCCCCACAACAGATCTTGTATCTCGAACACAGGCTTGCTAACTTCCTGCCCAGTGTCCCTACTACTTCAGCCACCACTCTCTTCTGCCAGGTGTTAAGGTATAGAATAGAATAGAGCTGGAAGGGACCTTGGAGGTCTTCTAGTCCAGCCCCCCACTTAAGCAGAAAAACCTATACCATCTCAGACAAGTGACTGTCTAGCCTCTTCTTAAAAATCTCCAGTGATGGAGTGCCCACAATTTCTGGAAGCAAAGGTGTTCCACTGGTTAATTGTCCTCACTGTCAGAAAGTTTCTCCTTAATTCCAGGTTGCTTCTCTCTTTGGTCATTTTCCAACCATTGTTTCTACTCCTTCCCTCTGGTGCCTTGAAGAATAATTTGAGCCCCTCTTCTTGGTGGAAGCCCCTCAAATGCTGGAATACTGCAATCATGTCACCCCTCTTTCTTCCTTTCTTTAGACTAGCCAAATGCAAGTCCCAGAGCTGTTCTTCGTATGTTTTAGCCTCCAGGCCTTGGATCATCTTAGTTGCTCTTCTCTGAATTTCTTCCAAGAAATGGGCATATCCAGTAGATCTTACATCAGCTCTTAAGATATGAACAAGGATAGTCTGGAATAACATTGTTTAAAAAGCCAGCAATTTAAGAATCCTAGCTATTATACAGAATTCTACCCATAACTCATCCAATTGAATTTTATTGTCCCGTAGGGTCAGACAACATAAACTATTATCTGGAATAGTGAGGGAGTGAAATAGAATTCCATTGATAAAAGTCATATCATTTTGTACAGAAATAGACTCAGAACTTTCCAGATATATTCAGTAGGAAGTGCTTAGGAGAGAGAGACACAGGCCTTATTTAATATCACATTCAACTGACTATTTATCTATTTGTTGCCAAATAAAAAGCTAAACTTTCAGAGCTAAGCTAGCACGTCGCTCATTGTCACTTCAAGGGTTCTCCTTGAAAGCGAAAAAAGTTGCGTGCTTACACAAAGGACCGACGAGGGAATGGAGGCAATTGATTCCTGCAAGTATGAAGTGGTGAAGAGACCCATAAGCCTGTTATTGATGTCGCCATTACTCTTAGCTACGAGTCAGTAGTAATCCATCTTATTTGGTAATTTCTGTCTCTCCTTTTAAAATCTCTGTCGCTAATCAAGAGATGGATTGGAATAGGAGCAGGAATCAAGATGTTCAAATATAGAATCCAAGTTCGTTCTCCTGTTGTGTTTTCCCCCCACGTTGATTGATTATGTATTTAATTTATTTAAATGTATCCTCTTCTGAAATCGGTGCCTCAACAAGGTCTTTACATGCCAGGTGGGGAATTTAAAAAAAAAAAAATAGAAGACATCATGCAATCTCTATCAGTAAATGATGAGAAGGAATTCTTACTACTGGGGATCTCCAGTTGATTTGAGCGCCTTACTGATTAAGGGGGGATTTCAAGAAAACGTAGCCATGGTAGAAGGGATAATGAGGACAAGAAGGATTTTTTTATTTTAATTTTGCTTTATTTTCCCCCCAATATCTTAGCCTCCAACGTGAAGTGCCAAATTTCTGGAGAACTTCAGGAGAAAGGGCAAATCTATGTCGTTCCGCCAATCTGCAAAACGGACTGGAATTCACATAGTATATCAAGAAAAGGGCTTCTATTTTGCTTCCCCCCCCCCCCGCTCCCTCTTTGCTTGGCTTCTTCTTCTTACTGCACGAATGATAATAGTTACATTTCCATCATAAAAGAACCTAAACCAGTTTTTTCTCTTCCATAATATAGGGCAGTCTGATGCCAACCAGTTTTTCAATGTTATAGCGTCCTGTACTGATAAAGGAGTAACATACTTTGCAGCTTTTATTTTTATTTTTTAACAGTATATTGATGAGGAAAGTCACACTACATAGCACACTACATAAAACCTGCCCTAGCAACTGTCAGTGAGTTGCAGCATCCTAAATGCCCCAACAACTTTTATCTTGGTTCCTTACACCCAGCCAAAGCAGAAGTATCTTTCTGTAAGTAAGGTTCTACATTTAGGAAAGAAAAACCAAATGCACAGGTATAGTATAGGTCAGGAGTAGGCAACCTCGGCTCTTTTATGACCCATGGACTTCAACTCCCAGAATTCCGATCCTAGTGGACAATCACTTAAACAGGAGCCAGCCGTGTGCTGCAGCTGCCAACAAAGCCAACACAGTGCTAGGCTGCATTAACAGAGGGATAGAATCAAGATCACGTGAAGTATTAATACCACTTTACAATGCCTTGGTAAGGCCACACTTGGAATACTGCATCCAGTGTTGGTCACCAGGATGTAAAAAAGATTTTGAGACTAGAAAGAGTACAGAGAAGAGCAGCAAAGATGATTAGGGGACTGGAGGCTGAAACATATAAGGAATGGTTGCTGGAATTGGGCATGTCTACTTTAATGAAGAGAAGGACTTGGCGTGACATGAAAGCAGGGTTCCAATATCTCAGGGGTTGCCCCAAAGAAGAGGGAGTCAAGCTGTTCTCCAAAGCACCTGGAGGCAGGACAAGAAGCAATGGATAGAAGCTAATCAAGGAGAGAAGCAACCTAGAAATAAGAAGAAATTTCCTGACAGTTAGAACAATTAATCAGTGGAACAACCTGCCTCCAGAAGTTATGAATGCTCCAGCACCAGAAGTTTTTAAGAAGAGATTGGGCAACCATTTGTCTGAAATGGTAGGGTTTCCTGCCTGAGCAGGGGTTGGACTAGAAGACCTCCAAGGTCCCTTCAAAGTTCTATTCTATTCTATTCTATTCTATTCTATTCTATTCTATTCTATTCTATTCTATTCTATTCTATTCTATTCTATTCTATTCTATTCTATTCTATTCTATTCTATTCTATTTCTATTTCTATTTCTATTTCTATTTCTATTTCTATTTCTATTTCTATTTCTATTTCTATTTACTTTTCATTCCATTCCATTCCATTTCATTGATTACTGTCATCTTCTTGAACCCAAAGTCACCCTCCTACCTCAGGTGCTCTAGTTTATCTTGTGAGCACTTGCTACCTGTGGTTCACTGAGCCTTTGGAAAAGTGTGTTGTCTTCAGGAATCTTTTTGCAAGCTTCTGAGGCATGCTGTTTTGGAGCATGGCAGATATGCCCTGTTCTTGCAATGCTTCAGAAGACCTCAAAGTTTTCCAAAGGCTTTCCAAAGGAAGAACAGTTCTTCAAAGCTTCAGGAAGGCCTCTGTGGCAAGCCATCACCAGAGAAGTTGAACGAAACATCAGCAGTCTCCCATTGGGCGAAAACACTTTTGCTCTTTCTTCATTGGCTGGCAGGCTTATCTGTGTTATGCTTCTGTCTTCTTCTTCGTTCACGAACTGACCCATCTCTGTTTCTTATACCCTTGCCAACTCTTTGGGAAGGGAAGATAATCCAGTAGATCTGGTATTCACAGACAATGATGTATTAGTTGAACTATCAGTAGCACTTATAAAATAAACCACTTAACTTTCTTTAATGTTTTTCACAGATCCATAAGCAATTCACTCTGCAGAGTGCTTTTTCCCAAGCATTTGGAAAAAAACCCACACACACACAAACACACAAACTGGGGAAAATCAATTAAATATAATAGATTTATTGTCTTCTATGCTATTAGAGGGGATATTCTGCAAAGGAATCAGCTTCTTCTCGTAATATTCCATCTTATTGCCAAGTCTGGATGGGTTGGGTTGTCTTCCTCTTCCTTCTGTGTGACAATCTAATGAATAAATATCATGATTATTAATGTATTTAGTACATTTCATCATAGCATTTATGATCATGATTAGATTATCATGCATTGTTGTTGTTGTCGTTAGTTCTGAAGTTGTGTCCGACCCATCATGACCCCATGGGCAACGTTCCTCCAGGCCTTCCTGTCCATCTTCTGGAGTCCATTTAGGCTCACACCTACAGCTTCAATGACTCCATCCAGCCACCTCGTTTTCTGTCGTCCCCTTCTTCTCTTGCCCTCAACCTTTCCCAGCATTAGGCTTTTCTCCAGTGAGTCCTTCCTTCTCCTTAGGTGGCCAAAGAATTTGAGTTTTAGCTTCAGGATCTGGCCTTCTAAAGAGCAGTCAGGGTTGATCTCCTCTAGGACTGAGCAATTTGATTGCCTTGCAGTCCAAGGGCCTCGCAGGAGTCTTCTCCAGCACCATAGTTCAAAGGCCTCAATTCTTTGGCGCTCAGCCTTTCTTATGGTCCAACTTTCACAGACATACTTTGCAACTGGGAAGACCACAGCCTTGACTATACACACTTTTGTTGGCAGGGTGCATGCATCATGCATTGTAATTCGGCTGTTCTTCATTCTGGTCCTGCTCTAGTTTTCTCTTGACCAATGTCACTCATAATCCTGATCAAACTTTTGTGCTGCTATTTCCTATAGACTTTCAAATCACAATAACATATTCTAAAAGCTTCAAGTTTATAAAGGGAAAAGAACTCGGAATTTATTTCTGCAAAAATATATTGAAGCTACAGGGAAGCGACTTTGACGTTTCTACAGGAGACCTGCATTCAAAAAATCTCTCTCTTTTTGTCTTTTCCCCTCACTTTACATATATAAAATATTTCCTTCTACAGAACACACTGTTGGAAATATATTCTTATCGTTTTTAAGGTCATTTTTAAATGTTCAGAATCAATGATTCAGCCTGTGCTAGCTATCTTTGATGGCAATTGTCAGATTGGTTGGAATATTAGAAACAGACCAGTAGAAGAACAAGGTAATTTTAGAACACAAACGTACCATTAATAAGTTTGACCTTACAACTCTTAGTAGAAAAATTACATATGAGTGCCCCAGAGAGGTACATTTTTTTTTTATTTTGTAGGCTTTTAATCAGCTTTCATCTCCATTTCCAAGGCAAGTTATGGAAGTCTCAAATGTAGATCAGAAGCTCTTGGTATTAATTAAGATGAAGGCATCCATATACAGCCTAGAAAAAAGCAGAGCAGAAGCTTATTACTATCTAATGGCCGAGAAGCAAAGGAGTATTTTAACTCTGTTGGTATCCAATTTTTACACTGACGAGTTGGTTTAGAGAAAGGAATACTGTCTGACATGTTAGACAGATGGGTATGTGGCTGATGTAGAAATACTTCCAATTTCTCTTCTTGCACAAGAAGCGTGCTTTCTATTATGCTGTTAAATGCAGACAACATATATACTGCACAGATACTAATGTGATTAATACAAAATTAGGATGGAAACAAAAAGGGACAGCCATGAGAAGCTTCATTTATTACATGGAGTGGAGACCTTGGCAGGGTTAGACAATTTGAGGTTTCTTTCATTTCAGGACAGCCATGTCAGGAAATGAATATACTATATCTCCACTCTTGGCATTTTACTAAGATAAGTCATTGACCCCGATACAGCAGTTCTTATAACCTTGAAGTAGATGAGAAGGATTATTATTTTTCTTCTTCTCTGATTTCCTTGGATTTTTGGTGAAACCAAATGCAATTCAGTAAAGATGAGGTTCAAAGAAGTTGAGTTTGCAAAGGCCGTTAATTGACTCAGCTTGGGGAGTGGTGTCCCAGTATTATTAGAGGTTCCTGAGGCCAAACATGACATGGTGGTTTGAAAAAGAGGAAAGGGGAAGCAATGAAATAGGGGCTGTGTTGGAAAGAAGCCACACCCGTGAATCTCTTAACAATAAAGTCAGAGTGGTACTATCTTTTCACATTATTTTAATAGTCCTCTGTTGATGCCAACTAGGACTCCATTGGCTTTTTGATAGCTGCAGCACACTGCTGGCTCATACTTAAGTTGTCCTTCCTTCCTTCCTTCCTTCCTTCCTTCCTTCCTTCCTTCCTTCCTTCCTTCCTTCATTCCTTCCTTCCTTCGTTCCTTCTTCACTAGGACACATAGATCCCTCTCACAGTCATCACCATTGAGCCAGGTACCACCTAGAACAGTGATGGCAAACCTTCTAGAGACCGAGTGCCCAAACTGCAAACTAAAACCCACTTATGTATCGTCAGGTGCCCGGTTGGCATGGTCCATTGGGTGGACGTGGCCTATTGGCACGCATGCCATGGGTTCGCCATCATGGATCTATTCTATACCTGTGCATTTGGTTTTCCTTGAACCTGTCTTTTAGAACTCTTTAAAAAAAATTCTAGGCATTTTCTCTTCAGATGTTCTCCTGGCATGGAGGACATTTAAGGGAGATCCACTATGCTATCCCAGCTGAACTTTAAACACTTTCTTAATTAAAGAATGGAGGAGATAAATGATCTCCTAGTTGCCACCCCCCAAAAAAAAAACCATAGGAGAAACCTCTCTGAAAGAACTCTGGTTTATTTCCCTGAATTATTCTCCGAACCAGCAATTAATCACGGTGCACTATCATTTGGCCAAGATAGGGCAAGAAGGACTTTTTTTTAGCCCTTTGGATTTTAGCACACAAATTATTTCAAGTAGTGCTTTGCCTAACCTTAGCAATAAATATCAATTTAGATCTCATTAATTCTAACCACCCACTGGACATTTTTCAAATGTCATTTAAAAGAAACGTTGCATATCCACAGTTGGTGGACAGACTACCGGGACCAACAATTTAAAGGTTGTAGTCAACCAATCCTTGCCATGTATGAAAATAAAGTCCTTTTTTAAAAATGAAAACAATAGAAGAAAATACAAATGCTATGAATTAACTATGACTAATAAGAATAAGAAAGGCTGATCGCCAAAGAATTGAGGCCTTTGAACTATGGTGCTGGAGAAGACTCCTGCGAGTCCCTTGGATTGCAAGGTGATCAAACCAGTCAGTCCTAGAGGAGATCAACCCTCACTGCTCTTTAGAAGGCCAGATCCTGAAGCTAAAACTCAAATACTTTGGCCACCTAATGAGAAGGAAGGACTCACTGGAGAAGAGCCTAATGCTGGGAAAGATTGAGGCCAAGAGAAGAATGGGACGACAGAGAATGAGGTGGCTGGATGGAGTCACTGAAGCAGTAGGTGTGAGCCTAAATGGACTCCAGAAGATGGTAGAGGACACAAAGGCCTAGAGGAACATTGACCATGGGGTTCTGATGGGTTGGACATGACTTCGCAACTAACAACAACAACAATAAGAAGTTATAAAGCAACCTGGAATTAAGGAGAAACTTCTTGATGGTAAGGACAATTAACCAGTAGAACAGAAGTTCCCTCCAGAAATCGTGGATGCTCCAGCACTGGAGATTTTCAAGAAGAGGCTAGACAATCACCTGTATGAGATGGTATAGGTTCTCCTGCTTGAGCAGTGGGCTGGACTAGAAGACCTCCAAGATCCCTTCCAGGTTTATTCTATTCTATTCTAAAGAAATGGTCTACCGTACGATTTGGTTGAAGACGCAGGACAAGAAGCAACGGATGGAAACTAGTCAAGGAGAGAAGCAACCTAGAACTAAGGAGAAACTTCCTGACAGTTGGAACAACTAACCAGTGGAACAACCTGCCTCCACAAGTGGTGAATGCTCCAACACTGGAAGCTTTTAAGAAGAGACTGGCCAGCCATCTGTCTGAAATGGTATAGGGTTTCCTTCCTGAGCAGGGGGTTGGACTAGATGACCTCCAAGGTCCCTTCCAACTTATTATTATTATCTTACTTGTTTTTTGATATAAGCCTTTGGTAGTCATTGAGAATGAGTTGGAAAGCTATATAATGTTTCCTAAATACAGGCCGTCCTGTATTTACAGGACAATTCATTTAGTCAACGTTCAAAGATACAATGACACTGGGGAAAAATGACCATTTTTCACAGTTAAGACTACAGCAGCATCCCCATGGTCCCGTGATCCAAATTTGGATGCTTGGCAACTGGCATGTACTGATGACGATTGTAGTGTTCTGGGGTCATGTCATCATCTTGGACCTTCTAAGAAGCAAAGCCAATGGAGAAGCCAGATTCCCTTCACAACTGTATTATTAACTTAACAACTTAAGCTATCCATTTAACAACGGTGGCAAGAAAGATCTTAAAATGGGTCAAAGCTGACTTCACAAACCGTCTTGCTTAGCAATGGAAATTTTGGGCACAGTTGTGCTCATATGTCGAGGATTACCTGACCAGGACAAAATGGATGGTAAAAAGAAAAAGAAAAGAAAGAAAGAAAGATTGTCCCTTTAGAGATGAGGAAGATCTGGAAAAAGAAGTTGTGGCAATGAGAACTTTTGTTGGGTTTCTTACACCTAACCATCATTGTCAACCAATGGGAAGCCATCATTGGAGATTAGTTCACAGAGGGATGACGTGTGAACTTCCACCCAGATGGACATTTGATAAGTCACCCATATGCAATTAAGATGACAAATAAGATGATAAGAGACAAAAAACATATGAAGAAGGAAGTAGGTATGATCAGTTCAGAGAAAAGAAGGACTAAGGGTGACATGATAGCAGTATTCTGGTATTTGAGGGGCTACCACAAAGAAGGGGGGGGGTCAAATTATTCTCCAAAGCACTTGAAGGCAGGACAAGAAGCAATGGATGGAAACTCATCAAGGACAGAAGCAACCTGGAACTCAGGAGAAACTCCCTAACAGTGAGGACAATTAACCAGTGGAACAACCTGCCTCCAGAAGTTGTGGGTGCTTCATCACTGGAGGTTTTATAAGGAGAGACTGGACAGCCACTTGTCTGGGATGGTATAGGTTCTCCTGGTCAAGGAGTGGGTTGGAGGAGAAGACCGCTTAGGTCTCTCCCAGCCCCATCCTATTCCACATGCCACTGAATGTACGCTGGGAAGAATAGCGAGGTGATGCTTAAATATTCTTTTTCCGCGAGAAACGTCGATAAGGATTTGGGAAGAGTGGAATCAAAATGTCTTTGTGGAAAGGGGCAGAAGCTCGTGATAGCCGACTTCAGTGTATGACAAGGAAATGTCTTTTTAAAGGGAAAACCAGATCGTATATAGGTGGAGAGGAAAACAGGCATTTTGTATGAGGACACTGCTCCAATGACCAGCTGACCACAACAGAGACATTAATAAAAGTCACGGGAGAGTGAAGTATGATTTATGGGTATTGGAGGCCAAGAAAGCAGATGATCACTGTCACATATCAGCCGCTGAGTAGCAGTAATAGCATTCTTTTCTGCTTACGTACACCAGAGGAAAGGGAGAGCTGCAAGCTTCCGAAGAGCTTTATTAAATAACATGCAGCTGCAAAAGATGAAAGAACCTTACTTTTATAAAGCAATATCATGAAAGTGTCTTTCTTTCTTTCTTTCTTTCTTTCTTTCTTTCTTTCTTTCTTTCTTTCTTTCTTTCTTTCTTTCTTTCTTTCTTTCTTTCTTTCTCTTTCTTTCTTTCTTTCTCTTTCTTTTTTCTTTCTGTCTTCCTTTCTTTCTCTTTCTTTCTCTCCCTCCCTCCTCCTCTGTTTTTTCCTTCCTTGCTTTTTTTCTTCCTTGCTTCTTTCCTTCCTTCCTTCTTTCCCTCCTTCCTTCCTCCCTCTCTCCATTTTTACTTCCTTCCTTTCTTCTCCCCTCCCTGTTTTTTCCTTTCTTTTTTCCTCCCTCCCTCTCTCCCTCCCTCCCTTCCTTCCTCCCTCCCTCTCTCCCTCCCTCCCTTGAAAAAGATGGTGTCCTGAAATTTGTCTTACCCCACGTGAACCTACTCTTATTTTTACTAAAGAAACAAGCAAAATGCTACCACCAGGCTGAGACCCTTTACAATTTCCCAACTATGTCCAGAGTAACAGCTTAACGCACCCCCAGAGAACCAAATTCTTTGAAAAATAATGTTCCACCCATTGACACATTTAATTTTAAGGACAAGTGCTAGACCAGAGGAAATCTGGGAGTTGAAGTCCACAAGTCATAAAAGGGCCACGTTTGAAGACCCCCTGGGCTAGACCATCTGCAGAACAGGTACCATGATCAGTTTCAACCATTACAGAAGACAAATTTGACAGATATCTATACCCAAAACTCTGGGCTCTCAGATTGTTGTCCGCCATTTAATTAAACTTTTACTTTCTCTTAACCCTTTTTCTTTCTTTCTTTTTTTCTGGACAGGTACACACATTTTAAGAAAGAAAAAAAAAGTCCTGGGCTGAAGCCATTTACTGTCTGTGTTTTCAAAAAGTGCTTATGGGGCCTATTAATGCCAACTTCTAGCATCATCATTATTTACAAGAATGCTTCTGGAGCTATTAGGGGCCCAGATGGATTCCTGTAGATCAGGACTGGCCTAGAAGTTGACACTTTAGTGTCTAGCATGCCAGCTTCCCATCTGTTTATTTTTAATTAAAAGAATCTGGGGGAAAAAAAAATAAAGTCAGGTGGTAGAGGCCCCAAGGAAATTCCAAGTGTAAGGCAACACACCAGGACAAAGTAAATGCTAACTTGCTAAATTTAGATAGGATATTCAACGGGGTTATCATTTCCACTGGGATCAGAATGGGGTGTGTAAAGGCTGAAGGAAATTAACAGAATAAAAGAAAAATGACAGAGTTTGCAGGGACCTCAGAGGTCTTCTAGTCCAGCCCCCTGCTCAAGCAGGAGTCCCTGTACCATTTCAGACAAGTGTCCACTCTCTTCTTAAAAAAACCTCCAGTGATGGAGCCCCCACAGCCTCAGAAGGCAAGCTGTTCCCCTGATTAATTTTTCTCACCATTAGGAAGTTTCTCCTTAGTTCTAAGTTGGTACCCTCTGGATGGACCAGAGTTTCCATCCATTGTTTCTTGTCTTGCCTTCTTTGTAAGATAGGTTGATCCCCTCTTCTTTGTGGCAGCCTCTCAAATATTGGAACATTTCTATCATGTCATCTCTAGTCCTTCCTTTCACTGGACTAAGTATATAGCCAAATCCTGCAATGGTTCCTTGTATGTTTTAGCCTCTGGGCACCTGATCATCTTTGTTGCTCTTCTCTGCACTCTTTCCAAAGTCTCAACAACTTTTTTTTTTTGAAATAACGGAGTGACCAAAACTGGAAATAGTATTCCAGGTATGGCTTTAGCAAGGCATTGTAAAGTGGTACAAGTACTTTACGTGATCTTGATTCTATCCCTCTATTAACACAACCTAGGACTGAGTTGGCTTTTTTGGCTGCTGCCCCACACTGCTGGCTCATGTTTAAGTGATTGAATTTAACGTGAGGCCTAAAAACCTTCTCAGAGAGTCAATGGCACGATGCCTATTGATGTAAAAATTAATTTGCTCCAACAGTTGAAGTGATCACTGCAAGGACAAATGTCAAAATGCAATTGTTATTGTGGATATTATGCTTGGTTGCATGGCCAGCCAGTTCTTTAGATTGGATTTAGCATTTTTGTCCACCTATCAAGTCTTTCCTAAGGACCTGGGCTAGGCAGATATTGTTTGATGGTGTTAAAAGTATCATCACAGAACGTAAGTGTTCCAAATAAAGCTGCCGTTTGCAATTGACGGGTGGTGATTTTGTCAATGTCTATGCTATTCAAGTGATGCTCCATTTGTTTTAGGATTGTAGATGACCCAGAGCCACTTTATTTTTTTCATTTTCTATTATTTTGTGGCCACACCTGTTCTCGCTTGCTTGCAAATGCTATTTCTTGCAGATCTCTTCAAATGGACCACAGTTGTTACTTTGTCGTGCTGTTGCTTGCAGTCAGTCTGTGTGATCTTCTTGCAGCAGCTAATGAGGTGGGCCACCATTCCTTCAGCTTCCTTGCAGAGGTGGCCTTTGCTGTCTGCTGCTATCTCTTCCATTTTTGGTGTGTATTATTTTACAATTTTCTTAAACTGCCTTGCCAGTTAGGAGTCGATCTTGGGTTCCTCTGCTGTTTCTGCTCATATACAACGTGCTCGTTTAAAACTAGATAGACTGTGTCAGCTGCGATTCCAGTTAGCAACCTGAAAGTGGTTGGTAAACAAGGTCATTGGTCTCTATTAGCCTGGTTTTGCCCTTTTGTTGGACCTTTCATTATCAAGTAGGTTTTGCCTGATGATAAAAATCTTCACTTTCACCTCTTCGAAGTATGTTGCTCAAGTGCTTGCAATGAGTGAGTGTAGACAGGTCAGATGTTTTAACCTAAACCCGTCCATTCCATCTTCACCTCTGGTGGTGATGACCAATTCTCAATCTTCCTTGTGGTTATATGGTCCTGAGTATTTTCCTTCGTGACCAAAGGCAAGCTTGCTTGACCAATAGCCAGCCAAGACAAAGTGTAGGCCTTTTGTTTTGTTTGTAGCAATAAGCAGGGAGAGAAACTATCAAAGCTTGGTTCTCTCCAAAGTTCCACACCAAAATATTCCTTTATTTATACAAAACCCTGTCTGGGCCACCATATCCCTCCGCATTGCCCATTGGCTGAGGTACTATGAGGTTATACTCTTTCCGACCGCCTCCTACATATTTCCTGCTGCATACTAAATCATACCTCACATGTACATTAAAATTAGGAGATAATTTGTGCAAGGTGTGTCAGTTAATATAATGGTATAGGTTCTCCTGCTCAAGCAGGGGGCTGGACTAGAAGACCTCCAAGGTCCCTTCCAGCTCTATTCTATTCTATTCTATTCTATTCTATTCTATTCTATTCTATTCTATTCTATTCTATTCTATTCTATTCTATTCTATTCTATTCTATTCTATTCTATTTGATTCGATTCGATTCTGCATTCTATTGTATTGTATTGTATTGTATTGTATTGTATTTATTTATTTATTTTATTGGATTTGTATACCACCCTATTCCCGTAGGACTCAGGGCGGTTTACAGGGCAGTTAAAACCATGAATACAAAAAATTTAAAACAATTAAAACAATTAAATTAAATTCAAGCCCCAAGAGTAAATCTAAAACCCAGTTAAATTAACAACCCCAAAGTCTGGACCAAACAGATCGAAGAGCCAAGTTTTCATGTCCCGGCGAAATGAGCGAAGGTTGGGGGCAGTTCTAATTTCTGTGGGTAGTTGGTTCCATAGGGCAGGCACACCCACAGAGAACGCCCTTCCCCTGGGAATAACCCGCCGGCATTTATTAACCGGCGGTACCCTGAGAAGGCCCTCCCTGTGGGAGCGCACAGGACGATGGGAAGATGATGCCGGCAGCAGGTGTTCCCTTAGATAGTCCGGACCCAAGCCATTTAGGGCTTTATAAGTCATTACCAGCACCTTGAATCTCACCCGGAGGGCAACCGGAAGCCAAATGCAGCTCACGGAGAAGAGGTGTTACACGGGAGTATCGGGAAGCTCCCATCAAAACTCGTATTGTATTGTATTGTATTGTATTGTATTGTATTGTATTGTATTGTATTGTATTGTATTGTATTGTATTGTATTGTATTGTATTGTATTGTATTGTATTCCATTCCATTCCACTCCACTCCACTCCACTCCACTCCACTCCACTCCACTCCACTCCACTCCATTCCATTCCATTCCATTCCATTCCATTCCATTCCATTCTATTCTATTCCATTCTATTCTGTTCTGCTCTGTTCTATTATTCTATTCTATTCTATTCTATTCTATTCTATTCTATTCTATTCTATTCTATTCTATTCTATTCTATTCTATTCTATTCTATTCTATTCTATTCTAATATTAGTCAGTCAATTACACATGCTCAGTTGTCGGTTTCGAGTTCTGCCCCCCCACACACACACCTCTTTATCACTTCTTAGAAAAATAGAGTCTCTTTCCTGTTTTTCAGTTTAATCTGGTTTTCCTGTTATCTCATTCAGCCAGTTTCCCCTGGCTAGCTCTTTCCTCTTGCAACAATTTTTTTTTAAAATCTTTTAGCCTCCCTTTACGCTACCCTTTCCTGCTTTCCATCCATTATGGTTTCTGTGGTAAGCTTGTTTCTCCACTCGGTGAGTTTCCATTCCACAGCAGGTTCAATCTTTTTTTTTTCTTCCTTTCACTATTCAATTTTGAAGACTTTTCATTTCCTTCTATCACTTGCCCACTTGGGCTGTTATCGCAAGTTCTTTCATTTCAGCTTCTTTTTATTATTATTATTATTATTAATCCAGCTCTTTTTGTCAAGCTGCCTCCTTGTGCTTCTTCGGGATGTCCTCTATCTGCACCCACCACTGTACGATTTCTTCTCTGTCCCATATGGACTGGATTCACTGTGGTCTCTCCAGCGATGGATTGGTTAAAAAAATATATATTTCTGATTCAACTGAAATTGGAGATTGTGCCCACAGTGTGCAATCCGAGGTTCATATCTTCTGATCTTCTGGGTTACGACTGTTGCTTGCTTCTTTATTATTTCCAGAGTTTTCTTAATCTTGCTTGTTTCTAGGTGATAAAAATAAACTTTTATTGTCAAAGTACAACATGTGTACATCGAGATTAGCTGAGCCTCTCCCCGTGCTCTCTCCCCCCCAACACATAGTGACAACAAACCCTCCATCCTACCACACCATGTGAACCCACTACACCACACACCGGCCTCCCAAGTCAATTCTGCATAAGTTCACAGAGATTATGTCCCATTTAAAAGTCTAACAGCCCACGGATAAAAGCTATTTTTCAGCCTGTTGGTACGGCTGGCTATATTCCTGTATCTCCTCCCAGATGGGAGGAGAGTAAAGAGATACCGTCCAGGGTGTGAGTCATCCCTGAGAATCTTCCTCACTCTTCCAAGGCAACGAGTCCTGGCGAGGTCATTTAGTGGTGTCAGGTGACAGCCCACCATGTTTTGTGCTGTGCTCACCACCCTCTGTAATATCTTCCCATCCGTGGCTGTCAGGCCAGCATACCAAACCACAATAGAGTGCGAGAGGATGCTCTCTATAGTAGACCGGTAAAAGAGGGTCATTAGCCGTTGTTCTACCCTGTTCTTCCGCAAGACCCTGAGGAAGTGAAGCCTCTGTTGGGCCTTTCTAGGCACCTGGGTTGTGTTAACTTTCCAGGTCAGATCTTCACAGAGGTAGACTGTGATATGTCTTTAGCAAGTAGTCGTTGGTCTTCTTGCTCTTCAGATTCTTTTCTTTCGTGTCTTCAAGCTTGCAAGTGTTTGATCTTAGCATCCTGATCTTGTTTTCCAGTCTAATCTTTTGATGGTGGATTATTTGGCTCCCCCCCTTTTTTTTGTTTAATTTGCGTTCTGCTAGGGGGGGGTGGAGCCGAGATGGTGGAGAGGCAGCAAAGGCTGTAAAGAGCTCCTCCAAAAGTAAAAGTTTTATTTTATTTTACTTTATTTTTATTTTAACTTTTTAACCTCTTTTAATATTGTATTTTAACCTACCCCTTTTTAACTTTTTAAACCCATTTTTAACCCATTTTAACCTTTCAAACCATAGTTTTAAACTTATTTTTAAACCTGTTTTAACAAACCTGAATGGGTAAAAGAAGGAAGAGACAGCACTCTGCAGCAGAAAGTATATCCAAGCCTTTGAAGCAGCAGAAAATGGAGGACTATATTGCAAACAGACAGTCTGCTCCAGTAAGTAACTCATTCTCAGGCACCTTATCAGATAAATTTAATTTATGTGACTCATTGGAACGGGACTTACAAACCGAACTGGAGAGCAGACAGCGTGTGGAGGTGTCCTCCTCCCTCTCGGAGAATGGCTCCCCTCCTTGGAACCCGGCAACAGCCTTTTTTGCACAGGAGGGAGATGTAGCAAATTTGAAGGGGGAAAATGTGACAGACTTCCTCTCTAGACAACGTTTGCTTACAGCTCAAACTGTTTAATTTGCACCCAAGATATTCATTTATAACTGCAGCCATGTTGTACATCAGCTGGTACTTGACTTTTGTGTTGTAAACTGATGTTGATCTGCAATCCTCTTTGTCCTCTTTATCCTGATCTTTGACTAACATCTCTCGAAAACAGAATAGACTTGAGTCTTGCTTATCTTCCAATATTGTTTTATTAGTTCAGAATTCACTGCTGATCCACTTAATCAGGCGTCCTTGATGTTTAGAAAGAAAAGAGGTGTCTTTCATGTTCTCTCCAGTTATGATCCATTTATAATTTCATGATTCCTCTCATCTTTTCACCTAAACTATTTTTCTTTTGTTGTATTAATATAAAAGCTACTGAACAAAACACAATTCTGTACTTTTTCAGTTTCATATTATCCTCTGATGTTCATGTAAAGAGCAGAGTCACAATATTATTACAAATACCACCACACACAGGAAGGAAGGAAGGAAGGAAGGAAGGAAGGAAGGAAGGAAGGAAGGAAGGAAGGAAGGAAAGAAGAAAGGAAGGAAGGAAGGAAGGAAGGAAGGAAGGAAGGAAGGAAGGAAGGAAGGAAGGAAGGAAGGAAAAGAGGGAGAGAGGGAGGGAAGGAAAGAAGATTTGTAAAAGCTACTGAACAAAACACAATTCTGTACTTTTTCAGTTTCATATTATCCTCTGATGTTCATGTGAAGAGCAGAGTCACAATATTATTACAAATACCACCACACACAGGAAGGAAGGAAGGAAGGAAGGAAGGAAGGAAGGAAGGAAGGAAGGAAGGAAAGAAGAAAGGAAGGAAGGAAGGAAGGAAGGAAGGAAGGAAGGAAGGAAGGAAGGAAGGAAGGAAAAGAGGGAGAGAGGGAGGGAAGGAAAGAAGATTTGTAACTGCTATCATTGCTATTATTTCTGAATTTCCAAATAGTTTATTGTACTTTCCTAATCTGCTTGAAGAAGAAAGAAGCAGAAAATAATTTTTCCTTCATAGTAGAAATATAAGTGTTACTAAGAATCAGAATTGTAATTAGCAGAGTTTATGGCATTTTATTGTACAAAGCGACTTGGAATGATTGAAAAATGGGTCCTCTCCGATGAAGCAGATATTAAAGTTTTTTTTTCCTTAAAGGGTTGTGTGATTTCTTTCTAAAAAAAAAAGAAGAATTATTTAACCGTCATAACAAAATTTTCAATCCTAGCACTCATGGCAGCTGACAATTGAACATGCGGAGAAATGAAACAAATCACACCATACACAGCATACGCACACAGTGTGACATACAAGTAACATTCCCAGAAATAAAAATGTCAATACCAATAAATAACAATACCGTAACAGTATCGAAGCAATCAAACAATTATTAACAAACCTCGAAGGCCTTTTGAAGGAATCCAGTTTTCCCTGATTTCCAGAAGCCCCTGATATATATTACTTTCAGAGAAGGTTGTTCAATAATGTGTTGATGATCTCAACTTTAGCTGAAGCCAGTTTTCAATGGGTAAATGGGTGAGTTCGTGCTTTGCTTTGTTGTAAGGCTGAGATGTGTGGTGAGCCTCAATTCCAGCAAAGGAAGGGCTGCAATACAGAGATGATCCCTCTTATTTCTCTTCTTGCAACAGTAAATAAACATTGAGATACATAAAAAAAACCCCTAACTAATGCTTAGAGTCAGAGACAAAATAGCCTTAAGCCAACTAAGATTATTAATCTACCTAACTGGTTATTCACTTGTCAAGCAGCATCCTTCACAGCCTCTGATTCCTTTAAAGTAACTGCCAAACTTTGAACATGGAACTTTCTTGAACTGAAGATAAAGGCCCTCAACTTACATGCCTTCATTTACTGACCATTCAATGTTTCAACGGCATTGTTATAAGCATTTTTCACACTTATGACCTGTGGGAAGACTCCAGAGAAAGAAATATATTGGGGAATATTTTTCCCCCAAAGGAATAATAGAGAAGATCTTTAAGAAAGACAGAAACCAGCCCCACCCCTCTCCCCCAAGCAGAAACTAGGCAGAGGCCAGCTTTTAGAAATGCAGATATGATAATCCTTTCAGAAAGGTTGGAGCTAGGAAGCTAGAAGCTGATGAGATTAGGAAGACAAAGACCCCTAAAATCTACATACCCCAACCCAAACTCGAAGGACAGGAAACATAATAGGATTAACCCTCCAATACCAAAAGGGCACACCCAGACTGAGGTCAAAGTTCATGACACAGGAAATACAAAGCTTCAAACAGGAACAGGAAACAACCTCAAGAGCCCAAGAAGGTATAAAAACCCACCACTCCTTGCTACGTGTGGTCAGTTTTTTTCCCAGAGACACTTTTCTGTCTGGCTCTCCTCTTCAATCAACTACAACCTTCTTTCTAAAGCAGTCTCCATTTTGTTTACTCCCAGCTTGGACTGGACCCTGATGAAGATTTTTTCTTTCTTTCAACAGACCGTTGCAACATTTCCATGGCAACTGGCTCCCATCTATGATGGTTGCGGTGTCCCGGGTCAGGTGTATCCCTTTTGCAACCTTCCGACAAGCAAGGGGGAAACCAGATTCACTTAACAAACCATCTTACTAACTTAACAAGTGCAGTGATTCACTTAACAAACACGGCCAGAAAGGTTGTAAAATGGGACAAAACTCACTTAGCAACCGTCTTGCTTGGCAGTGGAATTTCTGAACTCAGTTGTGGCTGTAAGCCGAAGACCTTCGCACTGTCAGTGATGCTATTTTGTGTTCTCCCATATCGAAGTAGTCTTGAAGTATAGGATTTAACTCTACATCATCCTAGCTTGGTGTTATTTGAATTTTTCAACCCTGGAGGCACATCTCATTACCATAACGCAGGTTTATTTTTTCGTATTTGCTAGAGAGATGATTTCAAAAGTGCACGTCAATCTGAGTTATATTGAATATTCCAGTTTCCTGTTACATGCTGATTTAGACTGTGGTTTAATGACAGGAAGAAAAAAGAAAAGAAAAACCTACTCAGATTGGATTAGCAGTTTTCACTTTCCACAAGGAAGAAAAGCTGTTTGCAATCTTGTGTCTCGTGCTTCTCTATCACATTAAGGTTTGGGTAATCAAGCTTGTAGATTTCAAGCTGCATTCCAGCACGAGGACCTGATGGGTAAATTGCAGTTGTCTGATTAGGATTTAAAGAACCTAAACGGTATGCTGATGAGATTTGAAGTTTAGGATAAATGAACTCATAAGGACCTTCAATCCCATGAGTTTGTACTTGTAAAAAAATAAAGAGAGAGTGTGTCAGAATGGATTAATCTAAACTGGAATTATGGGTACGAAGCTTCTCATCACCTGAAAAAAAAGTATTAAATAAGTGGAAATCAACTCAGTAATATCCCAATAAAGGTTTCTCTGAATGAAATTTGGTGTTGTTGTTCATAATGCCGTAATCTCATGATTCAGACAGTGACTCGTGAGAACTCAGCTGGTCCACTGGGTTTTCCATTTCCTCGGTACGCACACTGTGCATTAAAAACCAACCTGCAATTTCTTCAGCTCGCCCTTCCCACCTGCAGACCTCAAACTCTTTTAGCCAACTTTGCAACTGTGGAGTTTGCAAAATCAGCCTGACTAACCAACAGCTGAGTAGAGCAAATCCCAGCCAAATCCCAGCTTCCACCTACTGTCTTTCAAGGTGACCATTGTCAACAAAGAGAAGAATTAGGGATGACATGATAGCAGTCTTCCAGTATCTAAGGGGCTGTTGCAGAGAAGAAGGGATCCATTTATTGCAACACAGATGATCACAGGACTGGAGGATAAAACATATAAAGAATGGTTCCTTGAATTTGGGATTTCTAGTTTAATGAAAAGAAGGAATGGAGGAGGGGGGACATGATAGCAGTCTTCCAATGTCTCAGGGGCTGCCACAAAGAGGAGGGACTCAAGCTATTCTCCAAAGCACCTGAAGGCAGTACAAGGAGCAACAGATGGAAAGTAACCAAAGAGAGAAGCAACCTAGAACTAAAGAGAAACGTCTTGACAATTAGAACAATTAACCAGTGGAACAACCTGCCTCCAGAAGCTGTGAATGTTCCAACACTAGAAGTTTTTAAGAGATTGGACAACCATTTGTCTGAAATGGTATAGGGTTTCCTGCCTGAGTAGGGGGTTGGACTAGATGACCTCCAATATTCTATTCTATTCTATTCTATTCTATTCTATTCTATTCTATTCTATTCTATTCTATTCTATTCTATTCTATTCTATTCTATTCTATTCTATTCTATTCTATTCTATTCTATTCTATTCTACAGGATAGAAGTGGGCTAATTAAGGAAATCAATTTTATATCTCAGGAACACCACAAACCCTTGCAAGCCAGCCATCCTCTGAATAAGCAGCACACTACTGATAAAGAGACTGTACATGTGTAAATGGAGATTGCCACTTAGAAGAAATATGAGCGCGAGTTTGTAAGAAATATCTAC
The DNA here is from genome assembly GCF_947247035.1 of Vipera ursinii. NCBI lineage: Eukaryota > Metazoa > Chordata > Lepidosauria > Squamata > Viperidae > Vipera > Vipera ursinii. Next base: position 116,068,681 of record NC_139514.1, read on the forward strand.
TCATCAAGCTAGCATTTTCTGTATGTTGTCATCTGTGTGCAGGGATTAAAGTCCTTGGTTGTCAAAACTGCAATTGTACACATGCCTATTTAGAAATGGAGCCATTTTTCCCCCCTAAGCATAGGTGATTCTAATAGCTCTTAGACTTATATACTGCTTCACAGTGCTTTACAGCCCTCTCTAAGTGGTTTAAAGGTAAAGGTAAAGATTCCCCCGCACATGCATGCTAGCCGTTTCCGACTCTAAGGGGCAGTGCTCATCTCCGTTTCAAAGCCGAAGAGCCAGCGCTTGTCCGAGGACGTCTCCGTGGTCATGTGGCTGGCATGACTAGACGCCAAAGGAGCACGGAACGCTGTGACCTTCCCACCGTAGTGGCCCCTATTTTTCTACTTGCATTTTTACGTGCTTTCGAACTGCTAGGTTGGCAGCAGCTGGGACGAGTAACAGGCGCTCACTCTGTTACGCGGCACTCATGATACGACCCGCCAAACTGCCGACCTTCTGATCAACAAGCTCAGCGTCCTAACCCACTGAGCCACCGCATCCTTCTCTAAGTGGTTTACAGAGTCAGACTACTTTCCCAAAATTAAGAAATAAACCCTTCCAGGATAGAAATAACTGGAGGAGAGCGTGTTGCTTGGTAGTTCAAAATGTGCTTGAATAACACATCCGAAGGAGGACAGCTATTTTAGACTGTGCTGCTAGAGTGTAATGAAGAAATACAAATTAGAAAAGGCTGTGTATCCATGAGATTACAAAAAAAAATCTTCCTTACAGAAATAGAGTTACCAACGTTAAACAATGGAATTCTGGATCCTGTTGACAAAAGGAGCTGCGGTATTTGTTAAACAAGAACAAATGTAGCGCTCATTCAACAAGAAAAAAAGAGAGAAAAAATGCATTTACAGACGCTATATTCCACATGATGATACTTTTACGCTAAAAACATTAAAACTCTTAGTTAATATGCACACCATCTGAAAGGATTGCTGGTTTGAAGTCTTATCTAGCTGCCCTTTCCCTCATCTGATGGCAAATAAAAAAGATAGGACCTTTTCAATGGCAACACGCTCCTTCCTGTAACAATTAATATTTTAATGGCCCATTGACAAATTACTATTATTGAAGGGTTGTTTTTAAAACAAAACAAAACAAAAAGCCCATGGGGAAAAAAAAAGATTTTCCAATTTTTACTGGCCTTTTCATAGAGTCTTGACAATGTTTATCTGTTGTGATTCAGGGTCAGCCTGTGGGTTCGGCAGTTGGGTTGGACGATTCAGAGGAGGAGGAGGGGGGTTTCCGCAGAGCCCTCAGCCAGACCCCTCCCATCTGGTTACTACGCAGACCCAGCTGTGTGAGCCTGACAGCGTGGATGAAGATGACCCACAGCTGGCCCTGTTCCAGGACGCCCGACGCAGGAGGCAGTCAGTCAGGAGTAAACAGAGGGAGGCAATGGGGCACCTCGGAAGGAGTCAGAGAGAAGCCACGCCTTGAACTGTTTAAAAGGGGAATGTGTGGGAGGTCTGGTTTGATGAAGGCAACCGTTTGAATAGCTCCTGTTTCATGGTTCGTGTTTTTGTTTTGCTCTGTTTGCTCTGTTTTGTGTCAATAAATTTGGCAGGCTTAGTTCCAGCCTCTTGCCTTTTTGTAAAGGGGTTGTCCCTGCCTTTTCTGCAGGGCCGGTAGTAGGCTGGAACAGAACATTATCTTTATTGTGGTTTTGCTTTGACTATTCTTTCCTAACAGCTTTCAGGAGGGGCTACCAACATTTTAACAAGTAAACAAAAGGTTAACTGTGCCACGAGTTAACTGGACCTGAGAACTGGAGCTCTCTGTCTACCACCACGTAACACTTTGGCCAGGGTGTCAAAAGGCCACATCCAACAGTTGTCACTCTTTAAATGGAGGTAGGGTGGAAACCTTGCTCCATTCTCAAAGCAACATGGGAATAAAATCATCCTGAAGAGCATGCACGATAAGTAAGATTTGTTTTTAATGTTGACTTCAGCAGAAATGAGTAACAGCAAAAGAATAAAATGGGGGCAAAGGAATGTTTTATAGAGAGATGGAAAGGGATCACATTTTGATAGCTATCTATCAATCTATCTATCTATCTATCTATCTATCTATCTATCTATCTATCTATCTATCTATCATCTGTCTATCCATCCATCCATCTATCTATCTATCTATCTATCTATCTATCTATCCTCTATCTATCTACCCATCCATCTACCCATGTATCCATCTGTCCATCCAGTCATCCATCCATCCTCTACCCTCTATCATTTCCTTCTGACCCTCTCTGTCTATCTATCTATCTATCATCCATCCTATCATCTATCTATCTATCTATCTATCTATCTATCATCCATCCTATCATCTATCTATCTATCTATCTATCTATCTATCTATCTATCTATCTATCTATCATCCATCCTATTATCTATCTATCTATCTATCTATCTATCTATCTATCTATCTATCTATCTATCTATCTATCTATCTATCTAAACATCTCCCTCTCCCTCTGTGCACCCCCTCTGTGTGTTTGTGTCTGTGTGTGTGTGTGAGAGAGAGAGAGAAGGAGATAGAAAGAGGCAGAAAGAGAGATATGTGGAAATTTTCCATCCATCACTTTTCCCCCCAGATATATATGCCAGTACTTCAGTTGTCCAACCTATCATCACAATTCCAAAGAACAAAGGCAGGAAGCATAATCCCATGAACCATTAAAAAGACAGAAGTAAGTGTTGATTTCTTGAATATCTTGAGAGTGTGTTTATTCTTTAATGGTCAATTTTTATAGGACCTCTTCATAAGATGTTAAACTGCCTCAGTGATTACTGGGGAACCTACATAGTCTTTGATGAATGATGAGAACTGGAACATGAAAAGGGTTTTGGGAGAGAAAGTAAGACAAAGGGCATCATTATAGGTAATATTTAAAGAATAGCCTATACCCTTAGTAAATATTGAAAAGGATAGCTAAGTATGAAACTGCTGACACTTTACATTTTACTCTGAACTTGCAGTTTTTTTTGTAATAAAACGGAAAGGACTGTATAAAATTAAGTGCAGATATGTATAAATCAGAGTTTCCTTATCATGACATTTCTATATCCTTCCCAAAGTTATAAAGGATTTCAGCTACACTTATTTCATGCTACAAGAAGTAGCAAATTGGGTGTCTCTAAGAACATAATATAATCATCCTTTTATTTAATAGCTGAATACGCTATTTGCTTGGGTGAGATCTAATCCTGGCATCTCCTGCTTAAAAAAAAAATCAAACAAAATCCATCCACGAAGTTATTTGTACAGGATGAATGGTCCCAAGTCCAGTTAGGTGAGAGTCATGTAAGAAATGGTAAATATGTGGGGTCTCTGAGCTGGTTGGTTTTTTTTCCAGAAGTTGCACTGATGCTGTTACCTAGTTGGATAATTTATTTTTTATTTTATTTTTATTACATTTATATCCCGCCCTTCTCCGAAGACTCAGGGCAGCTTACAAGTTCAGAGCACCAAGGATCCCACAGTCTCCTCCTCCTCCTCCTTCTCCTCTTCCTCTCCTCCTCCTCCTCCTCCTCCTCCTCCTCCTCCTCCTCCTCCTCCTCCTCCTCTTCTCCACAAACCCCACTCCCTTCTAGCAATGCTTATGTTCCATAGCTGGGTCATGAAATGTCTGCAAGAAAACAACCAAGTTCAGAGCACCAAGGATCCCACAGTCTCCTCCTCCTCCTCCTCCTCCTCTTCCTCCTCTTCTTCCTCCTCCTCCTCCTCCTCCTCTTCTCCACAAACCCCACTCCCTTCTAGCAATGCTTATGTTCCATAGCTGGGTCATGAAATGTCTGCAAGAAAGCAACCCAGCTGAGGGAGCAGCAAGGACCCCACAGTTCAACCCTGACATACAAATATTTTCTTTTAATGGCATATATACACTTCCTCCTCCAAATTTCCACTGACAGTGACTGTTCATAGAAGTAGACAAACCAAAAGAATGAAATGCCATGCAGTTAATTCCTTGCTATTTAAAGAAAGGAAATAACCCTGAAAATAAAGGCACACAGAGAAAGATATTTTATATTGGTATTTAGACAAGAGGAACAATCAAGAGGCAAAGCGTATCCCTTTCTCTCTTTCCCCCTTTGTTCTGGAAAAGCAAATACAATATGCATTGAAATTATCCTTCAAGAAAAGTTTAGTGCCGTGAAGATGTTATTGCTGTATCACTGGCGAGTTTATTGTCAGTTTAGATTATCTGCTGCGTAACTATCATTCAGACAAATTAGTTTTGCCTAAGGGGTTGCCTAAGCTCAATTTTTTTTTTGCATTCTTATCTTAAACCAGTTTGTTCCACAATGCGATGGCATATTTTTGAAGCTTTGCATCTGTGTTCTTCAGATCTACATATAAAGCAAAATCATTAGACATTCCTTAAAATTAAGACATTAGGAGGAAAAGGTGGCACTATAATCAAGGAGAGCCACTAAGACAATCCAAGGCCTGGAGGCTAAAACATACGAAGAACGGCTGCGGGACTTGGGTTTGGCTAGTCTAAAGAAAAGAAGAAATAGGGGGGACATGACAGCAGCGTTCCAGTATCTGAGGGGCAGCCACAAAGAAGAGGAGGGGGTCACGTTATTCACCAAAGCACCAGAGGGAAGGATGAGAAACAATAGTTGGAAACGGATCAAAGTGAGAAGCAACCTGGAATTAAGGAGAAACTTCCTGACAGTGAGGACAATCAACCAGTGGAACAGCTTGCCACCAGAAATCGTGGGCGCCCCATCACTGGAGACAGGTTGTAACTAGTGGTGGGAAGACTAGAGAGTATGGAAATTGTTTTTCTGTTGCACGTATTCAGGAGCATCCCTTCTTTGGTATGAAAGGACTTTAATGCAACTCTGCCTGGCTGCTCTGCCTTGCTATTTATTTTGCTGTTGTGATTTACTGGTTTTAATCCTCTTAGTGGAGGGGGCTTTGTAAACCACTCTGAGTCTCTGTGGATTAGGGTGGCATACAAGTTCTACTAAACAAGTTAGTTATTAAGTATATAAGCCAGCTACTTATATATAAAAAAGGAGTTTATTGCAACCATTGTACACCTGTTAAGCAAAATCAAAATGCAGGTAATGCATTTAATGGCACACGACGCTGAATTCCTTCGTTTGAAGTTCTCAGAAGCAAAGTCTGGAAAATATTGGTACATCACTCAATCTAACAAGCAGATTTTTTTTTTTAAAAAAGCATAAACATATAGAAAAAATTTGGAGCAGTAAACATATTTTACAGTCATTTTGCCTTCTCTGTATAGTTTATAATGTACCTTATCTGTCAAACATCTTTTGCTAGTACAAAATTTAAATGTTCTTATGATAATTGAGGCGTGGCGTGTATTTCAGCCTGAGATGTGTTGTGAGATAGCTCTAAGCAATTTATAAAACCTGGTATATTAGTTGTAGACATTGTAATATTTACCTGTAATAACAGAGTTGGAAGGGACCTTGGAGGTCATCTAGTCCAACTCCCTGCTCAGGCAGGAAACCCTATACCGTTTCAGACAAATGGCTGGCCAGTCTCTTCTTAAAAACTTCACAGCTTCTGGAGGCAGATTGTTCCACTGAGTAAGGTAACAAGTGGAGGGAAGACTAGAGAGTATGGAAATTGTTTTGCTCTTAATGTACTCAGGTGCATCCCTTCCTTTACTGGACTTTATTGCAACTGTGCTTGGCTGTTGTCTTGCTATTTAGTTTTCTATTGTGGTTTACTGGTTTTAATCCTCTTACTGGAGGGGGCTTTGTAAACCACTCTGAATCTCTGTGGATTAGAGTGGCATACAAGTTCTAGTAAACAAGGTAGCTATTAAGTATATAAGCAAGCTACTCTATGCAAGAATACCTGTGTGGCATTAACCGCTGTTTAATTTAGAGATCGGATATACAGTTCTCATTCTCTACCCTTTTCTCTGTTTATCATTTCCTTCCCTGTTCATTTCCCACCTCCCAAACATTTAATGAACCGGACAGTGATCCATGAAATGTGACCTATAATAAATGTGCTTGCATTTCTGCAAATGGACATTTTATCTGCTGCAAATGACAAGCATTGTTGCATACACTCGCAGTATATTACAAGCGTATCACGCCATTCCAAGGCCTCCTCCATAAGAAGCCATAAAGATAGAATTCCTAGATCGGCTCCTTGTACAAGACCACACTAGAGTTTTCTCTTTATTCGATCAGCATAATGGGAAGGTTCATTCTGTATTTCAAAATTGGTGACGTGGTTAATGAATGAGAATTAGTTTGATCTCTCTCCCCCACACGCCCACCTCCAAAAAATGTTCCCTAAACCACATATTTCTGGCTGGGTTAGCATGACATACTAAAAACCTCTTGATGGAGTTAGACATAACATGTGAACAGGACAATACGTTCTATCTCTATATTTACATACAGTGTTCCAATATTTCAGGGGTTGCCACAAAATAATAGAATTAGAGTATTATGGATTAGAATTATGGAATAACAATAGAGTAGATTAGATTAGAATTAGATTAGATTAGATTAGATTAGATTAGATTAGATTAGATTAGATTAGATTAGATTAGATTAGATTGGAGTGGAGTGGAATGGAATGGAATAGAATAGAATAGAATAGAATAGAATAGAATAGAATAGAATAGAATAGAATAGAATAGAATAGAATAGAATAGAATAGAATAGAATAGAATAGAATAGAATAGAATATGGGATGGAATAGAAAATGGAATACAATACTTGGGGGTCTCCTAGTCCAGCGCCCTGATCAAGCAAGAGAACCTATACCATTTCAGACAAGTGATTGTCTATTGTCTTCTTAAAATTCTCCAAAGCACCTGAAAGCAGAACAAGAAGCAATGAATGGAAACTAATCAAGGAGATCCAACTTAGAATTAAGGAGAAATTCCCTAATTCTTAGAACAATCTACCAGTGGAATGACTTCCCTCCAGAAGTTGTGGGTGCTCCAACGTTGGATATTTTTAAGAAGAGATTGGACAGCCATTTTACCTGAAACAATGTAGGGGTTTATTCCTTGAGCAGGGGGTTGGACTAGAAGACCTCCAAGGTCCCTTCCAACTCTGTTATTCCATTATATTTGGCATTTTTGAGATTCCCGGGGCTTACAAGTAATTTAAGAATCAAGAAACGATAGTTCAGATATGGTGCCATTCAGCTGCATGAGATTCTACACAAACTGAACTTCAGTTGTACAAATTGTAAAACAAAGCCAAATGCCACACTAGCTTTTAGAAGAAATGAAACATCAAAACAGATTTGTAGAGCAATCCAAAGGAAACTTTCTAGCACAGAGCAAACAAATCATCGTTCTCAGTTGTTGTTTCAGCATTTTTTCCCAAAGCAAAAGGAAAGTTCTTATTTTCTGACTATTAAGATATACATATGTCTTTGCACAGTTTTATGAAATAGTGGATGATCGCTTACAAACAACTGCACAATTCAGGTACAATACATCCTGCTAAGGGTCAAAAGAACACTATATATCTTCAGCAGTCCAGCCAACAATAGCAAAATGTACAGAGCAGAGAGCGCTAGTGAGAAAAAAAAAAATCAGAGCAAAAGCAAGTGGATACCAAGACTCCTAGTGTGGATTTATTCCTCACTGTTTGTAGCTGAGTTCTGATAAGAGCAAGGAAGAATAAGGAAGGGGAAAAAGAAATCATCTTACTCAGCATCTGCCTTTTCCGTCTGACCTTCCTAGCTGCCCAGATAGATTGCATCAACCTTCTCCCTTATTAATTAGCAGGAGTTAAATTTATTTGCTTTAACTTTGTTCAGTTCTGTGGTATTTGCCAGTGGTTTTACCCTGAGTATGTTCCTGTCTTTTACCATACTCATCAATAATCTAACATTGTTAGCGTTATTACCTTTAAAGATGGTTAATGGTAGAGAACATTTTCCTTGCCCCTGATTTCTGCCAAATTGTAGCAATAAATCCATAATGTTGGATTCTTAATAGTAATTACCCTGAAATAGTGGTGAGTATCTGTAGCTTGGGTGTAGGAGGAGGGTGAAGTACTGTTCTCCAGAATTGTGGGTTGGTTACTGAATGTTTTGTTACCACTCTAGGTAACATCTTCAGGGGCACTTAGGGGGTGTCAGTGTCCGTGTTCTGTTTATAAGGGCTTCAGCTGTGGATGTGCCAAGTGAGGGCCTTGTGATGGGTCAGGCATGAGTCCTCAATGAGAGGCATGTGATCGGTTGTGTGATGGGTCAGGAGTGAGTCATCAGTGAGAATCTTGTGATGGGTCTGGTGATGGGTCAGGTGTTCATCATCAGTGAGAGGCTTGTGGTGGTCTTGTGATGGATCAGGAGTGAGTCATCAGTGAGAATGTTGTGATGGGTCTTGTGATGGGTCAGGAGTGTGACATCAATGAATATCTTGTGATGGGTGTTGTGATGGGTCAGGTATGAGTCATCAGTGAGAATTTTGTGGTGGGTCTTGTGATGGGTCAGGTGTTAAACATCAGTGAGAGACTTGTGGTGGTCTTGTGATGGGTCAGGTGTGAGTCATCAGTGAGAATCTTATGATGGGTCTTGTGGTGGTTCAGGTGTGAGTCATCAGTGAGAATCTTGTGATGGGTCAGGTATGAGTCTTCAGTGAGAGGGTTGTCGTGGGTCTTGTGATGGGGAAATCACATCAGGTCAGGATCATTTGGAGGGGAAGTGCTGATTGTAGGGGATTGTGTGGGTTGGTTGAGGGTCAGCGTCATTGCTCTTGGTTGTGTGGTTGATTTGGAGTCTGAAGAGTTCATAGCCTTGTAGGTCAAGAATTACCTTTTTTGGTCTCTATTGTAAATGGTATGGCCATTTACAGTCTACCTTTTTAAAAATATAATATGTTAACTCTTGCAATGAAATCAGCTAACTGGATGAAAATAACGTTTGGAAGGCAAGAAATGATTGGAATCATCCATAAACCCAAGTCATTTGAAAACCTTAGAATGGGTTCTTTAAACATTTAACTTTATTAAGAATTGGTACAATTTCAGCTCCTTTTTGCCTATTTCTTTCTATCTCCCCACCATCACCACAATCCTCTTGGTTAGGGGAAAAAAAATTCCTTACACACTGATTGGGTGTAGTGATGTTCAGAACATTTTTTTTACTCTTTCTATAATATGAGTTCTTTTCCAATCCAAATGTTCACAGTGTGGTAGCAGAACAATGAATTGTTGGGATTACTTAAGAGAAAGAATTCTATAAAAGTATATATGTTGCCGCGTAACAGAGTGAGCACCTGTTACTCATCCCAGCTTCTGCCAACCTAGCAGTTCGAAAGCACGTAAAAAATGCAAGTAGAAAAATAGGGACCACTACGGTGGGAAGGTAACAGCGCTCTGTGCGCCTTTGGTGTCTAGTCATGCCGGCCACATGACCATGGAGATGTCCTCAGACAAGCGCTGGCTCTTCGGCTTTGAAACGGAGATGAGTACCAGCCCCTAGAGTTGGAAACGACTAACACACATGTGCGGGAGAACCTTTACCTTTTATATATGTTGGTGGTCTAGTTCAACAAGGTTAAGGGGCAACCAAAATAGATGCCCTCAATGGTCATTCATGATGAAGGAAAAAGCCACTTGTCTTCTGTTGTTCCTGGATATCCTCCTGACCTCTTTCTTCCTTAGAAATTTGGCTGAAAAAAGCAGCATCAAGAATATAGCTGCCCCAAAGATGCTTTTTCACAAGGCAACTGGACTTCCTTGTTTTTAGAACAGAATAGAATAGAGCTGGAAGGGAACTTGGAGGTCTTCTAGTCCCCTGCTCAAGCAGGAGAACCTACACCATCTCAGACAAGTGACTGTCTAGCCTCTTCTTAAAAATCTCCAGTGATGGAGCACCCACGATTTCTGGAGGCAAAGCTGTTCCACTGGTTAATTGTCACCACTGTCAGAAAGTTTCTCCTTAACTCCAGGTTGCTTCCAACCATTGATTCTCATCCTTCCCTCTGATGCTCTGGCAAACTACCTGGCCCCCTCTGCCTTGTGGCAGCCCCTCAGATACTGGAAATACCACTATCATGTCTCCCCTATTCTTTTCTTTTTTTATTGAAAAGTTTTACAATACATTTTATCTTTAACAATCCCTCCCCCCCTCCCTCCGCCCACCCCTACCTAGCCCTCCCTAACCCTCCCCCCTTCCCCCCTCCCCCCCCAACTTCCCAGAGCTAAATACAAGGTATAAAAACAAAAAACAATCATAAACAACCATATGCTAACAAAAATAAACTATTAAGTCTATCGCACTCTAGCTCATATAAAATGACTACAAGCAATACTAATATCATATAAAAAAACGTATACAAATGCTAAATGAAACTTTTTGGTCCCATATTTGTTCTGGATATAATCAATCCACTTTTTCCACTCCATAATATAACGTTGTTGCGAATGATCTTTCAAATAGGCTGAAATCTTTGCCATTTCTGCCAGGTCAGAAACTTTTAGAGTCCATTCTTCTATAGTCGGCAGTTCCTCCTTCTTCCAATATTGACCTACTAAAAGTCTTGCTGCCGTAATTAAGTTCAGCATCAACTTGGTATCCACAACAGTAGTATCTGTAATTATGCCCAATAAGAACAACTGCGGACAAAACTTTATCCTTTGCTTAAATATCTTCTGCATATTCCACCAGATTTTAATCCAAAAAGCTTTAACCTTTTTACAGGTCCACCATATATGAAAATACGTTGCGTCTTCGCCACCACATCTCCAACATTTAGGTTGGTAGTTCGGATACATACTTGCAAGCTTTTTAGGATCTAAATGCCACCTATAAAACATTTTGTAAAAGTTCTCTCTTCCCCTATTCTTTTCTTTAGACTGGCCAAACCCAAGTTCCACAGGTGTTCTTCATATGTTTTGGTCTCCAGTCCTTTGATCATCTTAGTTGCTCTTGGACATTTCACTTCTCATCCAAGAAACGTCTTCAGCTCTGACTGGATGGTGGGAAATGGAAGGATTTATACTCCTTGCAGACAGCTGGTCATTTGCATCCTTTTATAGAGTCATTGAAGCCACTTGGAGGCTTATCTGTGTCCTCAGGGTCACCTGAATTGTGCAAATGGGTGTGGAGCCCTTTTGGGACTGTGTGGTAGACTGGAGATAGATGATGTCATATCCTTCCCCCTCTATTGAGAGAGGGCTGTTCAGTATATAACTGTGTGTTCAAGAATGAAAGAGTTAATTTTGCACTGAAACAATACTTGGAAAACAGTGGCCTTTAGAACACATCAACCAACAAAGAACTTGATAGACTACAATAATTTTACATGAGTGATCCTATTATACAAAAAAAAAAGTCAAACAACTGGAAAATTGACACTAATTGCCATGCTTCACAAGTAATCTTTAACCTCTCTGGAAAGTTCCACACTTAACTTTGTAAGTTTTAAAGGTCTAGATAAATGAATTGCTTTGTTTTCCACAAGCAACCTATTGATTTTTTTTTATGAAAATGAATTAAACCTTTGCTATCAATTAAATTCAGGGTGTTTGTTTATAGAGGCAGCACCTCCTTCTGGATTCCCAGGTATTTACACAGCCACAAATAACAATAGTTTTGACCTTCCACTTATCAGTGAGATAAAACCTCTATTTCGCTTCTGTTTGAACTACATTAGGATTTGCAAAGTTTGATCAGCCCAAGTTTTATGGTTCTCTAGCAGATTTTTTTTTAACTTCAGTTCATTTGCTGTGTACATATGTAGGGAGCTGGAAGCTTAATAAATTAAGTGAAAATGCAAAACAGTTTAATCAGGCGCTTTTTAAATATTACTTTTTATATGTGCAATAACTTCTTAATGGCCTGCCAGAAATGAATAGATACAGTAGGAGTTGAAGAGAATTTTGCCATCTTTTGTATATTACAGAAGGCGCAGTTCCCATAATGTTTAAAATTTTGACACTTTTTTTGAAATACGTATCCTTTGAAAAACAGCTGACAGATTCCCTACTTAATGACATTACTGCAGGACTGTGAGACAAAATCTCATCTAATGAACCGCTGAATTCATAGGAAATTTCACATGGGCAAGAGAGGGAACACTTTTAACCTCATTACAATTCTAACTTTTTTCAGCGCTCAGAATGAAGCCCCCAATTAGACATCAGAGGTATCAAATTGGAAGCAAAATGTCCTTGAAGACAACCCTTGGTGACCTCATGGTCCATATAGTTTTCTTGGATTTGCTGTTGGCTTCATCTGCATTTTTGATTATTCAAATTTAGTTTGGACTTTATTGTCCAAGCCCAACTTTTAAAGCCATGGCAAATCTAGACATCACACTAAAAAGCAGAGACGTCACCCTGCCAACAAAAGTGCATATAGTCAGGGCTATGGTCTTCCCAGGTGCAATGTATGGCTGTGAAAGTTGGACCATAAGAAAGGCTGAGCGCCAAAGAATTGAGGCCTTTGAACTACGGTGCTGGAGAAGACTCCTGCTAGTCCCTCGGACTGCAAGGCGATCAAACCGCTCAGTCCTAGAGGAGATCAACCCTGACTGCTCTTTAGAAGGCCAGATCCTGAAGTTGAAACTCAAATACTTTGGCCACCTATGAGAAGGAAGGATTCACTGGAGAAGAGCCTAATGCTGGGAAAGGTTGAGGGCAAGAGAAGAAGGGGACGACAGAGAAGGAGGTGGCTGGATGGAGTCACTGAACCAGTAGGTGTAAGCCTAAATGGGCTCTAGAAGATGGAGAGGACAGGAAGGCCTGGAGGAACGTTGTCCATGGGGTAGCGATGGGTCGGACATGACTTCGCAACTAACAACAACAAGGTAATTCTCAGTCTGGGAAAGCAAAGAGAGACTTTCAAAAGGACTAGAAGCAAGCCAACCAACCAACCAACCAACAAACAAAACAAGCTCAGAGAGCATTGAGGACCCACATTTCAGGTGTCCCTCCATCTGTTAGAGAATCTATCAGAGAGAAGATCAAGAAATTCACAGTCACTGTTCTTTGTGCGCTTGCTAACAATTGGAGCAATTATCTCATTTTCAAGATTAACGTCAATATCCTAATGCCAATGCATAAGCAAGAAAGCACTATCCATTTCAAGTTTTGTTAATCAGATTTTTATGCTGGGAAAAAGACGGTGGAAAGATGAAATGTCCATCCAGCCCTTATCTTGCCAAGTGTGGTGGACGGAGGGGAAGAGTTAAGAGGAGCCCTAGTGTAGAATCTGGGCACTACAAGAAGTGGCACAGACCTGAATCCTTGAAGTATTACTTTTACATTCCCAAGGAAATGCAGACAGTCTGGTGAGATTCCTGTAACATAGTTGACTAGGAATAAAACTCCTGTTGAGACTCTTCACAAGAGATTCTGGTTGCTTTTTTCCAGAAACTTCCTTTTTGTTCCCAGATTCTTTAAGAATTTCCATTTATTGATTGATTAGTTCATTGATTGCCTGATGGGTTGATAGATTGATTGATTCATATATTTATTTTATTTATTTTTATTACATTTATATACCACCCTTTCCTGAAGGACTCGGGGCGGTTTACAGGGTGATTAAAAACAAAAATACAAAAGTTAAAAACAAATTAAAAAATATATATTCGTCCCTGAATAAGTAAAACCCCAGTTAAAATTAAAATTAAAATTAAAATTCTCAGCCTGGGCCAGAGAGTTCGAAGAGCCAGGTCTTCAGGTCCTGGCGGAATGAATGGAGGTCGGGGGCAGTCCTAAGCTCCACTGGCAGCTGGTTCCAAAGGGCAGGCGCCCCCACTGAGAAGGCCATATCCCTGGGTGTTATCCGCCGGCAGTCTTTTACCGGTGGCACCCTGAGAAGACCCTCCCTGTGGGAGCGCACTGGACGAAGGGAGCTTGATGCCGGCAGCAGGTGTTCCCTTAGATAACCCGGACCCAAGCTATTTAGGGCTTTATAGGTCATCACCAGCACCTTGAATCTCACCCGGAGGGCAACCGGGAGCCAATGCAGCTCGTGGAGTAGAGGTGTTACATGGGAGTATCGGGAGACCCCCATCACAACTTGCGCGGCTGCATTCTGCACCAGCTGAAACCTCCGAGTGGTCCTCAAGGGCAGCCCCATGTAGAGAGTGATGCAGTAGTCTAAACGGGAGGTCACGAGCGCATGAGTGACTGTGCGTAGGGCATCTCGGTCCAGATAGGGTCGCAACTGGTGCACCAAGCGAACCTGGGCAAAACACTGTTATATGATAACAGTGTTCGAATATCTAAGAGCGTACCACAAAGCAGAGGGGGTCAATCTGTTCTCCAAAGCACCTGAAAGCAGGACAAGAAGGAATGGATGGAAACTAATCAAGGAGAGGACCAAGCTAGGATTTTCCTGAGAATTAGGAAAAAAAAATCACCAGTGGCACAACTTGCCTCCAGAGGTTGTGGGTATTCCAGCACTGGAGGTTTTAAAGAAGAGATTAGACAATCATTTATCCGAAATGGTATAGGATTTCCTGCTTCAGCAGGGATTGGACTAGAAGACCTCCAAGGTCCCTTTCAACTCTGTTATTCTATTATAGATTAAATTATAAATGACTGTATTAATTTATCATCAACCTTGTTCACCTATGCTTATCAGATGGTAGCTTCCTGCTTGCCAGATTTGTCAATGGTTTTTTTTCTTCCTTATTTTGAATCCTTGATCCTACTATTACTTCACAAAGTATTACATTATTTGGAATATTCACTCACAATAACCCCTCACATACACACACAAACATACACGTTCTGCTCAACCAGTAGTCATGATTAACATGCAACCGCCTGTTTCAAAGACGTTATGCCATCAGTGATGCCAGGTTAGTACAATGTTTGACAAGAACTCTGGGTTTCTGAAAATCTGAACAGGACTGTTGACTTCCATTTCTTTTTTTTAATCCAAGAAAATAAATGAAACTGTAGGAAGACAGCACTCCCTCCTCCCACAAGAAAGAAATCTTTTGGGAATATTAAAAGGCAGAATATTATATTTCCCCCGAAGGATCTTAAAGGCAGAAAAGCAGGCCCAGTTTTTCTTAATAGCCCCAGGCAGAGGCCAGCTCTATAGAAATGTGGATTTGGTGATCCATTCAGCAAGATTAGAGCCAGGAAGCTTGGAGCTGATGAGATTAGAAAGACAAAGACCCCTAAAATCTACATCCCCCATCCAAACTCTAAAAACATGACCTTTAGGACATAACAGGGTCAACCCACCACCATCATCAATCAGAGTACCAAACGGACATGCTCAAACGCTCAGGTCAAAGTTCATGCCACAGGAACAGGAAACAACAAAGACAAAAATCCTTAGAATCAACAATCCGTCACACCAAAAAAAAAAAAAAAAATCCAACACTCATCAGCCATCAGCCCCAGGGAAGGAGGATAATGACCTTTGGGACATAATATGATTAACCCACCACCATCAGAATACCAGAAAGGCACACTTGGACTCAGGTCAAAGTTCATGCCACAGGAACAACTCCAAACAAAAGCCCAAGAAGGTATAAAAACCCACCACTCCCAGAAACATGTGGTCAGCTGCTCCAGAGACACATGTCTTGTGGTTCTGCTCTTCATAAACTACACCCTTCTTTCTAAAGCAGTCTCCATTTTGTTTATTCCCGGCTTGGACTGGACCCTGATGAAGATTTTTCTTTCAACCGAAACCACACGTCAGATTGCTGGGGATAGCCGTGCTGCTTTGCAGGTTAGTTTATGCTGTTTGCAACCCTGGATGAGAAATTCAGCAAGAAATAGAATTTTGTAGCTGCCAAAAGGCTGAATTCATGTCTATATTCCCTAAAGCCCTTTGTTCTGAAGAACTGTTACATAGAATGAGCCTTTAATAATAACCTGGCCAACAAAAAAAAACAACACCCAGGTTGGCAGCAGATGTTCACAAAAAAAGAATAAATAGCTGTTATTACTTTTCCATTCTCTTCCACAGCTATTAAAAAAAAACGTAACTGTGCTTCATATTAGCAGCTGGGACATTCGCATCCAAGGGAAAATAAATTTAGAAATACAACACAGTTTTGAGTCAGATCCAGAAAGCATTGAAAAAGGAGGCAGAGGGAGACCTTGAGTGAAGTGACCCAAGGAAATAAACAAAACCAAATAAAGAAACTAAAATTAGTAACAGGTTACAACTTGTCCCTTGCCTGGAGCAAGACACGGCAGGGAAGTGACGGTGATGTTTGATGACAGACAAATTGAGATTCTCTATATAAAGGCTGTTCAGCAAAAAGCAAACTCTGCGTAGGGAGTAGCATCCAAAATGGAATGTTTGGATATAAACAAATCAATCAAATTTGGGGATGGAAGGGGCAGAAGAATCCTTCAACCCTTTTCTGTTGAATAGATGTCGGGTACAGCGTGCTTGTTCTTTGCACTGTTTTTTTTTTTTAAATAATGTTTGGATGTTTTCTTTTAAGAAGAGACTGGCCAGCCACTTGTCTGAAATGGTATAGGGTTTCCTGCCTGAGCAGGGGGTTGGACTAGATGACCTCCAAAGTCCCTTCCAACTTCTTCTTCTTCTTCTTCTTCTTCTTCTTCTTCTTCTTCTTCTTCTTCTTCTTCTTCTTCTTCTTCTTCTTCTTCTTCTTCTTCTTCTTCTTCTTCTTCTTATTATTATTATTATTATTATTATTATTATTATTATTATTATTATTATTATTATTATTATTATTATTACTGTAGCTATTCCTATGTCTCCTGTCTCTCCTTCTGCATGCCATGGTGGTTTAGCTTCTTAAATTAATACTTTACTGATGATTTAAAGGTAAACAAACCTCCAATATTCTATATGTGGCATCCTCGTTTTTCTCTGATCTTGATTGTTTTTGTTGCAGACGTTTCATTACCAAACTAAGTAACATCATAACTGCTAGAAGAGAGTCGGGTTTGCCTTGTCCACCAGTGTGGGTGATTATTGGGGGATCTCAGTGATTCCTTTAATAAGCTGTTGTTTACTGCTCAATTATTTTTCAGAATTGGGTTTGAATTTTGTGTCTGAATGTTCAATATTCAAATCAGTTTCATAATAGTAAGCTACATCCTGTATAAAGCTGAACCTCTAGACATCAGATAATTTTTCCTTCCTTCCTTCCCTCCTTCCTTCCTTCCTTCCTTCCTTCTTTCCTTCCTTCCTTCCTTCCTTCCTTCCTTCCTTCCTTTCCTTCCTTCCTTTTCCTTCCTCCCTCCCTCCCTCCCTTCCATCTTCCTTCCTTCCTTCTTTGTTCTCTCCCCTCCATCTTCCTCCCTCCCTCTTCATCTTCCTTCCTTCCTTCCTTCCTTCCTTCCTTCCTTCCTTCCTTCCTTCCTTCCTTCCTTCCTTCCTTCCTTCCTTCCTTCTGCCTGTTTTAGGGTCACTTGCCAGTTTAGAAATTACCTACAATATATTCTGAAGTAAACCCTGCTGAGTTTAATGGGATTTCCTCCCAGGTAGGGGTGCCTATAATTACATCCAGAACAACTTAATTCTATTTAAAGAAAAGAAAAGAAAAGCTATTCTTCCCTCTTATTCTGGCAAAGACCAGAAATGCAATTTCATAAAAGCTTTCAATGCGTACGGAAAATACGGCCCTAATGAAATGTATTGATAGCATAAGCATTGCAGGCAAAGCATCTTTTCCAGCCGATTCAGAAAAGTATTGCAAATGTGTGAAATGAAATAAATTGTCCTAGTTGCACTTTGAGAACATAAAAACAATCTAACATGATTTATGGAGGGGGAAAAAAACCAGCACCCAGCGGTGATTTATGTGAACAATTTGTGTTTGTTTGTTTTATCATGCTTTCCCCCCCCAAAAAAAAAACAACACCACAAACACAATTAATTGAATATCCAGGGTTATCCTATATGCCATTATTGTCTGCAATGGTTTTGGAAGAAGACGCTAGAATTACAGAAGAAATATGCTTATTATTTCCTTTGTATTAATTTTGCCGCCGTTACAAACTCAGTGGAAGTTGAATTATTGCACAGTGGTCTCAAACAATGCTGGCTGTGCAGAACAAGTAGGATATGTTTATAACATATGCTTAGCTTGGCTCATTACTGTATAAGGCTTGGCAGTTGCCAGCATATGTCCCTTCTATTCCTTACAATGTGTTTTCTCCAACAGAGAAGAAGTGTGCAGATGTTCAGTCATTCTACTGAGCAATGTAGCAGGAGTGGAGAACCTCATGTAAGCATTGCTCTAGTCCACCACTACTTTCAGAGGATCCTCCAGGAGTGTGGGCAGAGCAGGACAAACTCACCAACAAAGATCCTTAACTCTGCTCTACCATAAGAGAAAAGTGCCCATTCTAGAGAGATGACTACAGAGGTACAATTGGGTTAACATCCAGATTTTGATATCTGATCATAAATATGAACATATAAATGCATGTAGGGATGGCAGATATTGAAATAAAATTGAAAATAGAGATTAGAAAGGGCAGAAGAAATCAATCTAGAATTGTATTTGAGATACACATAAAAAGTGGCCTTAAAAATAAATTTATAGTTGAAGGACCCATCCTAGCCAAATGGATAACTAGTACACACATACATACAAACAGATGAATAATAATTACAGAAATTGGAATATGTCTAGCCTAATGAAAAGAAGGACTAGAGGATATATGATGGCAGTGTTTTAATATTCGAGGGGCTCCCACAAAATGAAATGGGGTCAAACTATTTTCCAAAGCACCAAAAGGCAAGACAAGAAACAATGGATGGAAACTAGCCAAGGACAGAAGCAACCTAGAACTAAGGATGTCTCTTATGGCAAATCTAGAAAAGCACACTAAAAAGCAGATACATCACCCTGTCAACAAAAGTGTGTATAGTCAAGGCTATGGTCTTCCCAGTTGCAATGTATGGCTGTGAAAGTTGGACCACAAGAAAGGCTGAGCGCCAAAGAATTGAGTCCTGTGAACTCTGGTGCTGGAGAAGACTCCTGCGAGTCCCTTGGACTGCAAAGTGATCAAACCAGTCAGTCCTAGAGGAGATCAACCCTGACTGCTCTTTAGAAGGCCGGATCCTGAAGCTAAAACTCAAATATTTTGGCCACCTAATGAGAAGGAAGGACTCACTGGAGAAGAGCCTAATGCTGGGAAAGGTTGAGGGCAAGAGAAGAAGGGACGACGGAGAACGAGGTGGCTGGACGGAGTCACCAAAGTAGTAGACATGAGCCAAAATGGACTCCAGAAGATGGTAGAGGACAGGAAGGTCTGGAGGAATGTTGTCCATGGGGTCATGATGGGTCGGATATCACTTCGCAACTAACAACAACAACAACAGGAATAGATTCTCAGTCATCCAGGTCATAGTTATCCCAAAGATGCTTTTTCACAAGGCAACTGGACTTTCTTGTTTTTCTTTGAAGACATTTCACTTCTCATCCAAGAAGCTTCTTCAGCTCTGACTGGGTTTGTGAAGAATGGAAAGATTTATACTCCTTGCAGATGGTTGTTCATTTGTATTCTTTTAGCAAGTCATTAAAGCTACCTGGAGTCTTATCTGTGTCTTCAGGGTCATCCAAGTAGTGCAAATGCATGTGGACTACTAGAACTAAGGATAAATTGCCTAAGGGTAAGAACAATTAACCAATGGAATAGCTTGCCTTCAGAGGTTGTGGGTGCACCATCACTTTCAAAAAGAGACTGGACAACTGTTTGTCTGAAATGGTATAAGTTATCCTGCTTGAGCAAGGGGTTGGCATAGAAGATCTTCAAGATCCCTTCCAACTCTATTATTCTATATTCTAGGCAATGTGTTAATTTTAACAAAAAGCTCTGAACAACGTGGATGTCATGGTTCCGATTAAAAAGACACATCAAAGAGTACTGCAAGATTATTTATTCTAAAAAAGTCTATAATGAGCGGAATGGCATCGGGACTCATGGATGGTTGCCAGAATCTGAATTCTCCTCTCCTTAACATGTCACATCATACAGAATTTCCCTCCCCTATTTACACATCACGAATCACATTTACCAATTAATTTAACACATGAAGTTTCACTTCCCTTCTGAAGTGGCTATCCCTTATCTTGTCAAAACATCCGGGTTGCATTCCACCCACGCTTTAGTGATTCAAAACCAAACAGTTAAAGCAAAAAGCTGCATCTTATATAGTCAGTGCAAAAATATGTCAATGTTTGCAGCATTGACAGTGTTGACATTACAACTCAGGTTCTGTAAGACAGGCAGCAAATCATGGGGGACTCAACTATTCGTAACATGAAAGGGACATTTTTATAACTACGTATTATGGATTTTTCCATTCAGAATATATTGTGAGGCAGATATACTTAGCGAGACTCTGAGTATGCATATATAGCATTCTATTAGGGCTTGTACTGCAGTTAATAATGAAGTTAAAATGAGGTGGTTTTGCATGTATCACCTAGCCAGATTTAAATTCTCAAATTCATTTCGAGGTAAAGTTTCATTTTATGAAACTTTTATATATATATATATATATATATATATATATATATATATATATATATATATATATATATATATGTATATATATATATATATTTGTAATTCACACTGAACTTGGTATTTCATATGCATCCATGTTCTGCCTTATTAATATAGTTGGGGGGAAAGGGCTGTTTTTGCTTTACATTTTTTAAGCAAACTAAACCGCCTATGAAGATTGAGCTGTAATTATATTTCTGTCTTAGTCCTTGAACTTTTGTGACAGTTCTAAAATTGTGTACCCAGCTGCCTACATCAGTGAGTGTTGGGGACTACAAATGGTTGCGTTAGTGTTGTGTTTAAAAAGAAAACAAAAACCAATTTAAAAAATCACTTGTTAAGAAAAAAAAAAAAAAAGTAAAATGCTCTCAATTGTGCCTCTGTAAAAAGTGGCGAGGACAGGAGGAGGAAATGTGCTCCCTTCATCTGACAAGGAAGTGCAGATGCTGGCTTGCATGCTTCGTTAAAGAGGGTGTCTGAAGAGACTAAGTCAGATTGTTAGTTATCTGCACCCCCAGGCAACTCCATAGCTGCAGCCTGTGCTTCAATGTACTTCATAAAGGAAATCAAAGTGGAATCATGGACTTTTCATTAGTTACTTTCCAGTAGATGGCAATCATGGATTTATTCCAGCTTTTTCCAACACCATTGTATAGAAGAACAAAGACTTTGAAATAAAAAAGGTGACTTAAAAGAGTTCACTTTTTTTAAAAAAAAAAAAAAAAAGTCAGCTTTAAAATAAAATTAAACATTAAAATTGTAAGGATGCATGGGTGGGTGATTTGCTGTATTTTTTATTTATTTATTTAGCTTAGGGCAGTTTACAGAGCGCCACTGTAAGAGCAGAAACAAAACTAAAAATATACCTTAAAATAGGAATAAATTAATAGTGCATGTTAAAACCAAACCTTTAAAAGGTGTGGGTAAATGTATCTAGATGCTCAGCTGCCTCAAACTAAAGTGATTCATCAACAAAAAGCAGAATTGATTGAGGTTAGAGGCAAAAATGTATCCCTGAAGTGCGGATCAAGTGACTGTATGCAGTCATGTAACTAAATTAGACATTGGAGAAAACCCTGATTTTGGGAAAGGTGGAAGGCAAAGGAGAAGGGGACAGCAGAGGATGAGATGGTTAGAGAGTTTGCAATAGTGGTGAATATCTGTAGCTTGGGTGTAGGATGATTAGAATAGAATAGAGCTAGAAGGTACCTTGGAGGTCTTCTTGTCTTCTACTCAAGCCCCCCGCTTAAGCAGGTGAACCTAAACCATCTCACACAAGTAACTGTCTAGCTGCTTCTTAAAAATCTCCAGTGATGGAGCACCCACGATCTCTGGAGGCAAAGCTGTTCCACTGGTTGATTGTCCTCACAGTCGGGAAGTTTCTCCTTAATTCCAGGTTGCTTCTCTCCTTGATCAGTTTCCAACCATTGTTTCTTGTCCTGCCCTCTGGTGCTTTGGTGAATAACGTGACCCCCTCTTCTTTGTGTCAGCCCTTCAAATACTGGAATACTGCCATCATGTCACCCCTCTTTCTTCTTTTCTTTAGACTAGCCAAACCCAAGTCCCATAGCCGTTCTTCCAGTGTTTTGGTCTTCAGGCCTTGGATCATCTTAGTGTTCTGTACCAGCCTGCTACCGGCCCTGCAGAAAAGGCAGGGACAACCCCTTTACAAAAAGGCAAGAGGCTGGAACTAAGCCTGCCAAATTTATGGATACAAAAGCAAACAGAACAAGACACGAACCATGAAACAGGAGCTATTCAAGCAGTTGCCTTCAGCAAACCAGCCCTCCCACGCATTCCCCTTTTATACAGTTCAGGGCGTGGCTTCTCTCTTCCTCCTTCCGAGGTGCCCCATTGCCTTCCTCTGTTTACTCCTGATTGACTGCCTCCTGCGTCAGGCATCCTTGAACAGGGCCAGCTGTGGGTCATCTTTATCCACGCTGTCAGGCTCACACAGCTGGGTCTGCGTCGTGACCAGGTGGGAGGGGCCTGGCTGAGGGCTCTGTGGAGCCTCAATATTATTCTCAGCAAGCTCTTCAACACCCCCTCCTCCTCCTCTGAGTCGTCCGACCCAACTGCCGAACCCACAGGCTGACCCTGAATCACAACACTTAGTTGCTTTTCTCTGAACTTTTTCCAAACTCTCAACATTTTTTTTGTAGTATGGTGACCAAAATTGGCTGCAGTATTTCGGGTGGGGCCTCACTAGGGTTTTATAAAGCGGTACTAATACTTGGCATGATCTTGATTCTATGCTTCTGTTTATACAAGGTGACGGT
Source organism: Vipera ursinii (assembly GCF_947247035.1). Lineage (NCBI taxonomy): Eukaryota > Metazoa > Chordata > Lepidosauria > Squamata > Viperidae > Vipera > Vipera ursinii. Next base: position 116,091,470 of record NC_139514.1, read on the forward strand.
TCCTTCTCCGAGCTTGTGGGTTGGTTTCCGAATATTTCATTACTAGACTAGCTAACATCTTCAGCGGAGTTTAGGGGATGTCAGTGTGGGTGTTCTTCTGTTTGTAAGGGCTTCAGCTGCATTTGTGTCAAGTGAGGGTCTATGATGGGTCTTGTGATGGGTCAGGTGTGAGTCATCAGTGAGTCTTCTGATGAGTCTTGTGATGTGGAAGTTGTCAGTAGGAGGGCCATTGGGAGCCTTCACACTAATGGTTAGATACTGTCATCAACACAACAAACATGAATTTGGGTGACCCCCCCCCAGGACACAGTGCAGGACAAGGGGGGGCTGATGTGCTATGGTCCATGAGGTCATCAATATTTGGATATGAATTATTAACCAAACCCTAAAACTAAATTAGACCTAGTTCCCCCCCATTAGTTGAAATTCTGTCATCATTTTTCTATAGCCAAAAATATAATAATGATAATAATAATAATAATAATAATAATAATAATAATAATAATAATAATAATAATAACAACAACAACAACAACTGCAAAATACATCAAGAAATTGTAGCATCCTGCAATATCTCCAGCAAAGCTACAAAAAACTGTGCTACTTGGAACATCTTACATTTTAAGGAGATACCTGGTTGATACCTAGGATGCTGGCAGCAACCCGTGTTAGTGCCAGTCAATTTGAATGTTCAAATGACTGAGTTTCATGTTTTATGAATAAAAGTTTTATAATAATAATAATAATAATAATAATAATAATAATAATAATAATAATAATAATAATAATAATAATAATAATAGATGATGATGATGATGATGATGATGATGATGATGATGATGATGATGATGATAATGATGGAAGGTACCTTGGAGGTCATCTAGTCCAACCCCTGCTCAAGCAGGAGAACCTATACCATTTCAGACAAATGGCTGTCCAGTCTCTTCTTAAAGACTTCCAGTGTTGGAGCATTCACAGCTTCTGAAGGCAGGTAGTTCCACTGGTTAATTGTTCTAACGGTCAGGAAATTTCTAGGTTGCTTCTCCCTTTGGTCAGTTTCCATCTGTTGCTTCTTGTCCTGCCTTCAGGTGCTTTGGAGAAGAGCTTGACTCCCTCTTCTTTGGGGCAACCCCTGAGGTATTGGAACACTGCTATCATGTTACCCCTCACCCTTCTCTTCGTTAAACTACATATACCCAATTCCAGCAACTGTTCCCTATGTGTTTTAGCCTCCAGTCCCTCGATCATCTCTGTTGCTCTTCTCTGCACTCTTTCTAGAGTCTCAACATCTTTTTTACATCATGGTGACCACAACCGGATGCAGTATTCCAAGTGTGGCCTTAGCAAGGCCTTGTAAAATATTAATACTTCTCGTGATCTTGATTCTATCCCGTTGGCAGAATTATTTCAAATTAAACTTCAGGCCCTCTCCTTGCTTCTTCTCAAATGCAAAAATCGCTCTCTCATCTCTTTTCTTTCCCTGAATTTACTTCATGTTATGCTTCAACTATTTTTTTGTTTTCTTTTGTGTCCCTCATTTTTCTAGGGACCTTCCTTCGCTGGATCAGCTGATATTTTGGCCTTGAGGGTTTTATCTTCCTTTCAAAAAACGATGGTTCCTCTACTCTTGTTTCCTTAGTCCTCCTCCTCTTCTCTAAGATCTGAGCAGCTCGATTATAACTCAGTGCAGAACCACAATTTTTCTTGCATGAGAACCATCTTCCCGCAACGCCACTGAAATTGATTTTTAGTGGAGCTTGAAAAGGCTTTTGGAGAACTGCTGCCATTCAAGATAACCAGATAATTGAGCAAGATGGACAAAGTCTGATTCATTATGAGGCAGCTTCAGATGAGCAAGGGAGATAGCCAGGAAATGTCTGCCTACTCAATCATCGGTTGACATTAGGTCAACTCAGCAGTCATTGCCACATCACAAAGCCATGTTCAGTGCTGTAGATTTAGCACATGTGTTCCAGCTATTTTCCTACTTCCCTTTTCGACAGGAATGAGGATTCAGAATAGCCCTATTACTGAGCAATAACTGTCCACTTGTGCAATTGTTGGATTGTCAATGGTATAATCAATGTAATAAAGGGAGAAACGCATGAGCTGTGATTTTACTGAATGTAAACATCTCCAAAAAATAAAAATAAAAAAAAAAATAAACCCTACAGAAATGGGTCAACAAAATCCAGGCTTGAAAATTAAAGCAAGTCCAGAGAGCAGAAGTTTTACTGGACAAAAAAAAATAGTTTCAGGCTGGTCATCTTTGCAATTTATTCCATGCTAGGCAATCTTGCTTGAATGACAGTCTCATGTGCTGATGTAACATGACATAATGCAATGTAAAATCAATGGTTGTGACAGGTACAACTTAGGAGGAACCCTACTTTGAATCAGATGCTCTCCGTCAATTTCAAGAGTGGGTATTTGATCTGATGGACCGAGTCTGAAGGCGAGGGATAATTTGCAAACAGGGAAGACCCCTTTCC
>NC_139514.1:116094161-116142450 GCF_947247035.1 Vipera ursinii
GGGTAATGAAAAGTCTGCAAGAAGACAACAAAGCTCAGAGAACACCAATCTCCTCCTCCTCCTCCTCCTCCTCCTCCTCCTCTTCTTCCTTCTCCTTCTCCTTCTCCTTCTCCTTCTCCTTCTCCTTCTCCTTTTCTCCTTCTCCTTCTCCTTCTCCTCCTCCTCCTCCTCCTCCTCCTCCTCCTCCTCCTCCTCCTCCTCCTCCTCCTCCTCCTCCTCTTCTTCTTCTTCTTCTTCTTCTTCTTCTTCTTCTTCTTCTTCTTCTTCTTCTTCTTCTTCTTCTTCTTCTTCTTCCTAGTTGGGTAATGAAAGGTCTGCAAGAAGACAACAAAGCTCAGAGAACACCAATGTCCTCCTCCTCCTCCTCCTCCTCCTCCTCCTCCTCCTCCTCCTCCTCCTCCTTTTCTTCTTCATATAATTTTGCTAGTCTGTCAGATAAACAAATCCCCTTTAATTCTCTGAAATCAGATGAAGAGTGACAGCAACTTTAATCACTGCAAGATGTCAGTATAACTTTTAGAACAGTTCTGCCTTGTCAAGAAAAGTTTTCCATCTCTTCCCCACTCCAGCCCCACTGCTCTCTCTCTCTCTCTCTTTGTCTCTCTCTGTCTCTCTGTCTGTCTCTCTCTCTCTCTCTCTCTCTCTCTCTCTCTCTCTCTCTCTCTTTCTTTCTATCTGTGCCGGAACTCACAATCAAAGAAATGTACACAGATCCCACCATCATTCGGAATAATTCTTATCCTAATATTATACCTGATTGCAATCATAACCCAACCGGTTCACCCTTCTGATTGCTGGAGCCAAACTATTTAAAAGAGAGGATCCTTATCCTTTATTATTCAGGGGTGACATTCTTTTGACTGAATCAAGCGTTCAGCCTCTCTCTCTTCTTGCTAATAGTTAAAATTAAGTGATTCCTGCTTTTCAGTAAATCAAAGTCCCATTATTTTTAGCGACCTGTTTATAAGACTACCACCCCCGAAAGATTAAAATTTTTAAGTTGCCATTCAAGATTACTGTTTCATTAAGTTATTATTGTTCTGCTTTTCGTATTGGAATGATTTCATTTTGATTGCAAGTTTGATCTTTTTCCCCCCCACCATCAATGGGATTTCCCCCCCCTGCTTCCCGCTTGACTTCTCGGTGCATCGTTTCTGAATCCTTGACATAAAATCATGTTCTGGTTCTCTTTCTGACATTTGATTAGGCTACATTGCAAGAATATGACATTGCTTAATGGCAACTTATAACCCAGGCTTTTATTGATGCCTATGGCATGTGTGTGACATTTCTTGGGATCACTGCTCTCTCTATTGTGATAAGCCCTGGAAAGCAAAATGCTAAAATGATAACTCGGGATTCCATTGCCTTCAAAAGAAATAGTGGCAGACAATAATGAAGTATTGTTATTGTTTATGGAGATTCTCAGTCAGGCTTTTCCCAAAGGGCTTTAATCAGTGGAACTAACTGCCTCCAGAAGTTGTGAATGCTCCAACACTGCAAGTTTTTAAGAAGAGATTGGACAGCCATTTGTCTGAAATGGTATAGTCCAGTTGCCATTTGAATCAGCACCTTTGGGACAAGCATTGTTACTATTTTCCTCCCTTCCGACACTGAACAATGTTGGAATCGTAGGATCCAACCTGGCATTTTGGTAGCTCTTCTCCTGCTTTGTGAGAAGATTTTGTAATTGCAGTTGCCAGCATAGTAGTCTTGTCTCATAATTGGCCTGCTGCTGGAATCATTAGATAATTCAATCTATAGCATATGTATGCACAGTAGCACCCTGTGTTGAGACCCACCATCAACCAGCAAGGTATAGTGTTGACTAAGACATTGTGGGTTTTTCCTCTTCCACTCTTGAAGATTTTCCCTGGTGGCTATCAGACACCCCATAATATTCGTGGAGGGAAATAGAATGATTATATTGTTGTTTATGATTATGATAGATGTTGATCATGGGAAAAGCAGAATGTTGAGCGCCTGTTACGCGTCCCAGCTTCTGCCAACCTAGCAGTTTGAAAGCTCGTAAAAATGCAAGTAGAAAAATAGGGACCACTACGGTGGGAAGGAAACAGCGTTCCGTGCGCCTTTGGCGTCTAGTCATGCCGGCCACATGACCTCAGAGACGTCATCAGACAAGTGCTGGCTCTTCGGCTTTGAAACGGAGATGAGCACCGCCCCCTAGAGTCGGAAATGACTAGCACGCATGTGTGGGGGAACCTTTACCTTTTTATTTCATCTTAGTTATTAAGAGAACTTTGGACAGTGTTTTGAGGAAGAGAGGACTGAATAGGAATAACAGTGTTGGAAAGGACTTTGGAGGTCCTCTAGTCCAACCCCCTACTCAAGCAAGAGACCCTAGACCATTTCAGACAAATGGCTGCCCAATCTCTTCTTAAAAACCTCCAGTGATGGAACACCCATAATTTCTGAAAGCAAGTGATTCCACTGATTAATTGTTCTAACTGTCAGGTGACATGATGGGAGATAGAACTGATTGGTAATGGTAGATTTACCTACCTTTTAGGGACCTCTTTTTTTTCATTCTCATCTTTAACCAACAGGATTAAGTAACAAGTTTAAGGTTATCATAGCTAGGTAACAATGACCATCTTGTATATTATACCTTTATATTATTGCAGGGGTCCCCAACCCTCAGGCAACAGCCCATTACCAGACCATGGCTTATTCAGAACCAGCCCACACAAGAGAATGGCAGGCGTGCATGCACACACACACAGCTCTGGTCATGCAAGTGGTGGGCTGGTGCACACCACTGCTGTTCCCAGGTTCCCCTCTTCCCCCACAGCTGGACTGCCAAGCCACAAACTTTGGGGACCGCTGGATTATAGGATAAATCCCAGCAGAAGTTCCATCTGTGGTTATGTCAAAGTAGAGGCACCATTTTTTGCTCAATGATTCTAAGCAGATTCTGCTTCCCCATCAAACTGCCTTGCTCAGCATCTGTCCATGTATTTCGTGGCAGAGGTTTAAGGATTCCTTGGATGTCAGTTAAAGGGATATCATTTACCTTCTTCTGATCCATACCAACAAAGTATAATAGATTGATGCCCGCTTGGATGGGAGACCACCAAGAACCCCTGGGGGTACCGAGTAGACTAGGAAGAAGAAGAAGAAGAAGAAGAAGAAGAAGAAGAAGAAGAAGAAGAAGAAGAAGAAGAAGAAGAAGAAGAAGAAGAAGAAGAAGTCAAAACACTTCAGTACTGTTGCCAAGGAAACCACATAGATAGGACCATGCAGTCAGCCTCATGGGAGTCTTTACCTTTTATCTTTTGTACAATTTTCTTAGCAGAAGAAGGAAGCTGTACAACTCTCTACTCTGCAGGAAATGAAAAATAACCCAGGGCCATTTTGCCAATGTATGGGGTAGTTAAATAAATTAGAAAGAGGAAATGGAAAAAAGAAATGTTTATGTTGGGAATGAATGGATTTGTTAACAATAAAAATGCATTCATCAGAGTCAGAGATAGTAAAGTCAAAAGTCTCATCTATTTTTTCCCCCCTTGCTTAATTATTGTTCTTCCTGGATAGAAAGTTTCCAATCTGTAAAATCAGCTTCTAGAGCAGGCCTGCCATTCTTTCCAGCATGCATTCTATTGCCTTGCAGTGGTTTCATTAAGCACTGGCTATCTCAGGAATAATCACCCTACACGTTATTACGAATGAGTGAAAAAGGAGTGGGTAGCCTTCCAAATTATTTCATTCCTCTTTGGGTCAGCATGGAGTTAAATTCTGATTTTTAAAAAAAATGTGGGAAGAAATATAAATATTATAGTTATTGTCAACGTCTCTCCAAGAAGAACAACGGTGAAGATGTTCAAACTCTAAGCAAGCCAACGTGTGAACAGGCACTGCTTGCAAAATAAATAACCATGACATCTAGAAGGCTGGGTGGCCCAATAGTTAGAATGCAGTATTGCAGGCAAGATCTGTCCACAGCCCGTTCCATTGCATTGCATTGCATTGCATTGCATTGCATTGCATTGCATTGCATTGCATTGCATTGCATTGCATTGCATTGCATTGCATTGCATTGCATTGCATTCTATTCTATTCTATTCTATTCTATTCTATTCTATTCTATTCTATTCTATTCTATTCTATTCTATTCTATTCTATTCTATTCTATTCTATTCTATTCTATTCTATTCTATTCTATTCCATTCCATATTTTCTATTCTATTCTATTCTATTCTATTCTATTCTATTCTATTCTATTCTATTCTATTCTATTCTATTCTATTCTATTCTATTCTATTCTATTCTATTCTATTCTATTCTATTCTATTCTATTCTATTGGCACAGTGGTTAGAATTCAGTATTGCAGGCTGACTGGTTACTGCCAGCAGTTTGATCCTGACCGGCTCAAGGTTGACTCAGCTCCCCATCCTTCCAAGGTTGGTAAGGTCAGGACCCAGGTTGTTGGGGACAAATATGCTGACTCTGTAAGCTGCTTAGAGAGTGGCGTAAAGCACTGTACAATGGTATATAAGTTTAAGTGCTATTGCTGTCTTGAAGCACACCGGCACCTACTGCCTTTAAATGCATCATGAAGAACGATCCCTTATGAAAATGAACAAAAATGACACCAAATGCATAACTGACATCAGAGAGGAAGCACTGTAGCATATGAAAGCCAAGCAGCTTTATTTCAGTACAATTTTATGCCCTTCAGCCTATTTTAGTCAAGTTCACAAAGCATTACCTTCTGTTAGTAAGCCTCTAGGGGTACAGGAATCAATGGGGAAACCCAATTACAGCAGAAACTTAGTGTCAGAATGCAGGGCAAAGCTAGAATATAAAAACAAACTCCATTAATTTCACTGAATACAAAACCAGGTGAGATCAGGTGAAGTACAATAACCATTCACCATAGTCAGGGGTCTTCAAACCTGGCCCTTTGATGACTTGTGGACTTCAACTCCCAGAATTCCTCAGCCAGCCTCCATTTTGTTTGTTAGATTGAAGACAGGGGTCTTCAAACCTGGCCCTTTGATGACTTGTGGACTTCAACTCCCAGAATTCCTCAGCCAGCCTCCATTTTGTTTGTTAGATTGAAGACAGGGGTCTTCAAACCTGGCCCTTTGATGACTTGTGGACTTCAACTCCCAGAATTCCTCAGCCAGCCTCCATTTTGTTTGTTAGATTGAAGACAGGGGTCTTCAAACCTGGCCCTTTGATGACTTGTGGACTTCAACTCCCAGAATTCCTCAGCCAGCCTCCATTTTGTTTGTTAGATTGAAGACAGGGGTCTTCAAACATGGCCCTTTGATGACTTGTGGACTTCAACTCCCAGAATTCCTCAGCCAGGCACAGGTGTCAGGCTGAGGAATTCTGGGAGTTGAAGTCCACAAGTCATAAAAGGGCCAAATTTGAAGACCCCTTACTATAGTAGTTATAACAGCGAAGGGAATTGTGTAGTAAAGTTAAACCCAGTAGCTCTTTCCTACTGTTTGTCTACGACTTTAATCATGGACCTCTGCATTATTTATGTGTTTGTTTATTCATTCATTAGATTTATATTCTACCTCTTTGTATAAGATGTTGAACATGGGACTCAATAAGGTAGAGTTGGTTATAAGTTAATTGCTGGCCCCAGTGAGACTTTGTGGCTGAGGGTGGATTTAAACTGATGTTTCATGAATCCTTATTCAACATTAGCTGCCACTTGATGCCTGGCTCTTAAACTGCCTTCTTACTATATATTTATGTTTCTTAATTGGAAGCACTTCAATAATTTTCTGCTAGTTTTAGAACAGTTCCAGACCTCAATGATCCAGCGACACTGGCTATAGTTTTCAACACAGTTAATTTATTTCTAACTCAACTGTGGCGTATTTCAAACTGCAGACAAGTTATGATTTTGAATACTGTTCCAGTCTACTTGGATTGTAACAGTAAAAAAAAACATTTTAGACAATTACTGGAGGTCTGCTAATTTTGGGAACAATGTTTTATTGTCCTCCTTCCAAAACCTGGATGGTTTTATTTTATTTTATTTGCTTTTGGATGGGAATGGTGGCTTAGTGGCTTTGCAGCTCCCTCTCATGAGAAATATTGAGATTTAGGGCAGGGAGTGGGTGACCATAGCACACAACATAAATTAAAAGTATGGATGGAATTATTTCTTTTAAAACATGGCTCTGTAATCATTCATGAGACAAATCTGTTATGAAACCAGAAGATCAGGTCACTCTTACTCTGCTCCTTCCCCATTTTCCAGAAAGAGACTTGAGTGATCATTCCAACTTTGAATACTCTTGGAAGCAGCATCATTTTTGGACTCATTTCCCCTTGTCCTTAGATTTAGTTTCAAGGCTACCACTGGAAAAATGAAGAAACACCATCTGAAGAAGAGATAATCAAGAAAATACTGGACTGTGCAGAAATGGATAGACGTATACTGAGGATTAAAGAAAAAGAAGACACAGAATATATTCAAATACGGGATGTATTTTATCAATGGCTGGAAAAACCTTTGATAAAAAATCATAATCCTATTCTATTCTATTCTATTCTATTCTATTCTATTCTATTCTATTCTATTCTATTCTATTCTATTCTATTCTATTCTATTCTATTCTATTCTATTCTATTCTATTCTATTCTATTCTATTCTATTCTATTCTATTCTATTCTACATTGTATTGTATTGTATTGTATTCTACATTGTATTGTATTGTATTGTATTCTACATTGTATTGTATTGTATTGTATTGTAATGTATTGTAGTCTATTCTATTCTACATTGTATTGTATTGTATTGTATTCTTTATTGTATTGTATTGTATTCTATTCTACATTGTATTGCATTGTATTCTGTATTGTATTGTATTGTATTCTGTATTCTATTCTATTCTATTCTATTCTATTCTATTCTATTCTACATTCTATTCTATTCTATTCTATTCTATTCTATTCTATTCTATTCTATTCTATTCTATTCTATTCTATTCTATTCTATTCTATTCTATTCTATTCTATTCTACATTGTATTGTATTCTATTGTATCATATTGTATTGTATTCTATTATGTTCTATTCTATTGTATTCTATTCTATTCTACATTGTATTGTATTGTATTGTATTGTATTGTATTGTATTGTATTGTATTGTATTGTATTGTATTGTACTCCATTCTATTCTATTCTATTCTATTCTATTTGTTGTTCTTCAGTCCGAATAGACAGATCTTTTCCCGTTCCAATAGTGACCAGTAGTCTTTTTGTTCTGTATTGCAGATGAATGTTATTTGCTACTCATATTTATGCATGGTTTCTCTCTTTTTTTCTCTTAGTCGTTTATTGCATTCAAACAAAAACTTGAATATTCTGTGGTTTCACCCTGATTACAAAGACAGAGCTGGCACGAGGTGTTTTAAAGAGACTTGCTTTTCATGCAACACGTAAAGGGTAAGACAGACCACAATCTTCCCCAGTGCTATTTAATATTAGTAGGAAGAATTCTACAAGCAATCATAAAGAGATTCAGGCAAGTGCTATCTGTATGCTGTATGATAGCAGCATACTTATTCCTTTATTTTATCTGAACCGGGAGGGGCAGTGCATCTCTTTCATTTTACAGTGCAAATACAGAGAACACCATTAAAAGAGGCTTCAAAACTATGGCACTTCAAAAAGGGCTAGAAATTCCATTAGAAAGAAAACGCTTTCAGAAACTTTTGGCTATCTGTGCACTTCCTGAGCTGTTCATCTTCATGCTGGTTTTGAATGACCTGGGATTCAGATATTAAGACCAGGGAAAATATATCTTCAGTGACCCATATGTTCTTGATCTGGGAAAGGGATATGGATCACAGTAGTCATGAGAAGAAGATCAAGAGGTTCAGTGATGGGAATTATTTTGGAAATCTTCAGTTGGTGTATTTAGAATAGAATAGAATAGAATGGAATGGAATGGAATGGAATGGAATGGAATGGAATGGAATAGAATAGAATAGAATAGAATAGAATAGAATAGAATAGAATAGAATAGAATAGAATAGAATAGAATAGAATAGAATAGAATAGAATAGAATAGAATAGAATAGAATAGAATAGAAAATATGGAATGGAATGGAAGAATAGAATAGAATAGAATAGAATAGAATAGAATAGAATAGAATAGAATAGAATAGAATAGAATAGAGTAGAACTTAGACTTATATACCGCTTCACAGTGCTTTACAGCCCTCTCTAAGCAGTTTACAGAGGCAGCCTATTGTCCCCCAACAATATGGGTCCTCATTTTACTGACCTCAGAAGGATGGAAGGCTGACTCAACCTTGAGCCAATGAGATTCGAACTGCCAAACTGCTGGCAGTCAGCAGTCAGCACGGGATTGTAAAAAAGGTTCATGGGACAAACCAAGGTTTGTTCTACTTTCAAAGACACTGAAATAAATATGTGCTGCTTTTAAGACATAGCCAGTATACTGAGACTGGTCAGGACAGGACACCCATTGGAAAGATGCTAGGTCCAAAATTGCTATAGCAATGCTATGATATGTATTCATAAAGAGCTAGATGTTGAGAGTCTGGAAAAAAAATTCAGAGAAGAGCAACTACGATGATCCAAGGCCAGGAAACTAAAACATACGAAGAACGGCTGCCGGACTTGGCTTTGGCTAGTCTAAAGAAAAGAAGAAAGAGGGGTGACATGATTGCAGTATTCCAGTATTTGAGGGGCTGCCACCAAGAAGAGGGGGGTTCACATTATTCACCAAAGCACCAGAGGGAAGGACGAGAAACCATGGTTGGAAACTGACCAAAGAAAGAAGCTACCTGGAATGAAGGAGCAACTTCCTGACAGTGAGGACAATTAACCAGTGGAAAAGAAGTTGCCTCCAGAAATCGTGGGCACTCCATCACTGGAGGTTTTCAAGAAGAGGCTAGACAGTCAGTTGTCTGAGATGGTATAAGTTCTCCTGATTGAGCAGGGGGCTGGACTAGAAGACCTCCAAGGTCCTTTCCAGATCTTTTCTATTCTAGCTAGTACTGGAAAAATGAAGAAACACCATCTGAAGAAGAGATAATCAAGAAAATACTGGACTGTGCAGAAATGGATAGACTTACACTGAAGATTAAAGAAAAAGAAGACACAGAATATTTTCAAACACATGATGTACTTTATCAATGGCTGGAAAAACCTTTGATAAAAAACCATATTCTATTCTACTCTATTCTATTCTATTCTATTCTATTCTATTCTATTCTATTCTATTCTATTCTACATTCTACTTTCTACTCTACTCTACTCTACTCTACTCTACTCTACTCTACTCTACTCTACTCTATTCTATTCTATTCTATTCTATTCTATTCTATTCTATTCTATTCTATTCTATTCTATTCTATTCTATTCTATTCTATTCTATTCTATATTCTACTCTATTCCATTCTATTCTAGATGTACCTTAATAATTATTTTTTTCAAAATTTACTTTATCAGGGGATCGGCTGCTGCTGGCTGGTCTCATTGCTCCATTTGGTAATATTGATTGGGAATCGGTAATTACCAACTGGTAATGTTATTGATCATTCCCTTGGATGCACGTCAAGCATAACCCAGAGTGGTGTTCAGCAAACATGAAAGTCCATCCCCTTTGCTATGGCTTTGCTGGGGCCAGTTGAAGAGGAAGCTATTAGAATCCAAGACGAGCATTAATCAGTCCTCACAGCTCTACCACACATCACCAACCATCAACCCCATCATCAAGAGTGACAGGCAAGGTGCTGTGCCTCTTTGAGTGTCTTATTTGGGATTGCTCTTTTCTTTCAGAACAATGATTGGTCTTCCCAGGAAGCCAGAAGATTGGTGTCGAACAGCATGGAGTTTTGATTGAATGCCTCGTTAAATCAGGTGCCGTGGCCCTCCCCGCCAAAATCCCTTCCTGTTCCCCACAATTTCAAACATTATTTGTCTCTGGTAAAAGGTAGGTATTGCATTACATTTGTTTTTCTTTTCAGTAATCTGCCAGTGGCTTCAAAAGAGTCGTAGGAGAAATATGAAAAGAAAAAAACACACTTCCAGTCATTATCTTTGCAGGCCTATGCCAGAGAGTAGCAAATCAATGGAATTTAGTGGATCCATGCTGGTAGACCATTAGCACTGCTATTTCAAAAGCACAGAAGTTAATAAGCACAAGCCTTTATTTTATGATAATGATGACTTTTTTTCTTATTTTTTTTAAACAAAAAAGCTTTTGGATGACAAGAACCAGTGAAGACAAGAAAAGGCAAGCGAGAATCAAGATTTTGATTAGAGAGCAGATCTTTGTGGGGGACGGACATTGAAAAGAATAAATCTTTATCCTAATGTCAGAGGAATGTTATTTAGAAGGCCTTTCTGATGTCGCTCTCTCTCACTCTCACTTATTTTTTTAGGGGGGAGGAATTGTCAGCGGGAGTCACACAATGGTTTAGATTGTAGTGGGAAGGAAGCAAATTATACAGATGTTGGCTTGTCAAAGTACTGGAAATGGAGAAGTCTAAGGAATTCTTCCCCTTTCCAAGTTTTTTGTTTTTTTTAAAGGAAAGGGATCGTTTTTAATTCACTTTCCAATTTTTCCTCAAAGCGGTTTGATGACTGACATTTTAACTTGCCTGGTATCACTTTTCAGCTTTTCCTAAAAACAAAAGTATGTGAGATACCGGAGATGGTAGCCAGATCTTGTTACTTCACAAACTGAAGGGATGTTTCAACTAGACATATGTCCTGGTTGTCCCAAAGGTGCTTTTCCAAAAGGCAACCCGCCTTTCTTTTTTTTCTTTTTTTCTTTTTTTGCTTTTTCTTGAAGACATTTCACTTCAGATGGATGCAGATGAACTGCAGAATCTTGCCCTGTTGCGCCATGCAATTGTGAAGTGGCTGTTTTGTTTCTTCAATGTACAGATCTCTACATGTCTCACTGCATTTTACCACTAATAATAATAATAATAATAATAATAATAATAATAATAATAATAATAATAATAATGATGATGATGATGATGATGATGATGATGTTGGAAGGGACCTTGTATATTGTATTTATATTGTATTTCTTGACAATCCTCCTGCAACGTATGTACAGATCAATGTACAGATCACTACATGTCTCACTGCATTTTACCACTAATAATAATAATAATAATAATAATAATAATAATAATAATAATAATAATAATGTTGATGATGATGATGATGATGATGATGATGATGATGTTGGAAGGGACCTTGTATATTGTATTTATATTGTATTTCTTGACAATCCTCCTGCAACGTATGTACAGATCAATGTACAGATCTCTACATGTCTCACTGCATTTTACCACTAATAATAATAATAATAATAATAATAATAATAATAATAATAATAATAATAATAAGATTGAACAGCCCTCTGTCAACACTGGGGTGGGATATGACATCAACTATCTCCTGTCTACAACATAGCCCTTTCAGCAGCTCCAAGAAGGCTCCACATCTATTGGCACTATTCAGGTGACCCTGAGGGCACAGATAAACCTCCAGGTAGCCTCAATGACTCTCAGAAAGAGCGCTAACGACAAGATGACTGCAAGGAATATAAACCCTTCCATTCTCCACCATTGAACTGAAGAAATCTTCTTGGATGACAAGCAAAACATCTTCAAGAAAAACAAAAAACAAAGGAAGTCCAGTTGCCTCTTGAAAACGCACCTTTGGGACAACCACGACCTGGATGACTGAGGATCTCCATAGACATATGTACTGGTTGTCATGACTGCATTCTGAATTGATGGGCTTTGAATATTGTCTTCAAAAGGAAGCTCAAATTTCCGTTCAGCAAATGGAGGGTGATGGAGATCAATATTTGGGTTCTTTTTTTAGGGATGGTGGAGGTCAGTGTGCCCCTTAAGCCAACTGAAGCTCCACACCTTGTATTTAGAAGATTGACAGGACTACCTTCTAATTAATTTTGGAAAGGAACCACAAATTTTCCCGTCCTTTCTGACAGCTTAGAACAATTATGCACACATGTTGCAAAAAAAGCATGATCTTCATCACAGAAAGAGCCCAGGTGATGTTTTTGGGGGGAGGGGGTGTTTGATAAATGGGAACTGATTGCCCATCACCCAAAATGCAATCACATGACTTCAGGGGAGGGTTAGAGGGTCTCTAACTTCAAGAATAGGTCACAAGTTGCTTTCCACAAAGTCCGTTGTAACTTTGAACAGTTCTTAAACAATCGCTCATAAGTTGAGAATTTCCTGTACAGACTTATGCATTTATACAAATTAGAAATGAATGAATTTAACACCTTTGCTCCGCGAGCTGCATTGGTTGCCAGTTGTCTTCCAGGTGAGGTTCAAGGTGTTGGTAATGACCTACAAAGCCCTCCATGGCATGGGTCCAGAATACCTTGGGGAGCACCTGCAGCCGGCGTCAACTTCCCTCCGCCCAGTACGCTCCCACAGAGAGGGCCTCCTCAGGGTGCCGCCGGTCAAAGAATGTCGACTGGTGGCCCCCAGGGGGAGAGCGTTCTCTGTGGGTGCACCGGACTTATGGAACCATCTTCCAGTAGAGCTCCGGATGGCGCCCGACCTCCGCTCCTTCCGGCGCGACCTTAAAACCCATCTCTTTAAGGAAGCGGGCCTGGCCTGATGGGATGGGGTGGGTTTGTTATTATGACTTTAATTTTAAATTTGTACTATGGGCATTGTTTAATCATGTTTTAATAATTTTAACTTTTGTATCTGTCTTTTACGTATTGCCCTGTTAACCGCCCTGAGTCTCTTGAGAGAAGGGCAGTATATAAATTAAATAAATAAATAAATAAATAAATAAATAAATAAATAAATAAATAAATAAATAAATAAATAAAATAGGGGAGGGAATCATTAGCCAAAGTGTTTATGAGCTTATACTTTTAAAATGCTAAATGGTATCATTGTATCTGTCTGATTTTATTTCACTTTAACTATGGGAGCCAAGAAAATGAGAAAGAAACCATTCTTTTGTGTATTAAGTTAAAAACTATCCAAAGACTCAAACATATTAAAAGTAAACTATATCAATTAGTGCTTACACACACTAATCCATAATGTCAGACATTTATATGCACTGTAGTAAAGATGCTGATAATTGCTGATGATTATATGGGCACATAATCAGTTAAATCTGATCAATAAACTTATCAGACTGCTTAGGAATGCTTAAAAACCGAGATTAGCATGAAGTGTCTAATCAATAATTTAGCCTTTACTAATAAGAAAGCCAGACACAACACAGGAATTGTTACCCAAATTAATGGGCTGGCTTCTTATTAACTTACCAAGAAGGTATTCCTCAATGTCACACTTCTTCCCTGTAAGAAGCATACAAAAACTCATTGTCTAAGAAGAAGAATACCTTCATTTGAGGGCTGATTGTCTCCCTCCAGTTTTGACGTCTCCGCTTCTCTGTAAAGATGAGAACCAATCTAGAACTAAGGAGAATTTTTCCTGACACTTAGAAGAATTAAACAGTGAAAGGGGTCAATTTATTTTACAAAGCACCAGAGGGCAGGACAATGTTGAATGAAAAATCTTTATCGGGGTCCAGTCCAAGCCGGGAATAAATAAAATGGAGACTGCTTTAGAAATAAGGTTGTAGTTTATTGAAGAACAGAACCACAACAGCATGAGGGTCTGGAGCAGCTGATCACATGTTGCTGGGACTGGAGGGTTTTTATACCTCCTTGGGCTTTGGTGTTTGGAGTTCCTCTTCCTGTGGCATGAAATTTGACCTGAGGTTTTGAGTGTGTCCTTTATGGTAATGGCGGTTATTGCTATTATGTACCAAAGGTCATATCTTGCTTCTCTGTGGCTGTGGCTGCTGGCTTACTTCCTGTGTTGGATTTTTTGGGGTGAGGGGCTGCTGGTTATAATCCTATCACTCTGCTGTTGTTAGCTGTCAGTTTTGCTGCAGGTGATTTCAAAATATTAAGTCTTGAACGGGCTTCTGCCTGGAGGTATTTGCTCATGAATGTGGCTGAATGAGATTATCAAATCTGCATTTATAAAAGGTGGTTTCCTGGGGGGATATTAAGAAGAACTGGGCCCACTTTTTTGCCTTTAAGATCCTTTGGGGAAATATAATATTCTGCCTTTGAATATTTCCCCAAAATATTTCTTTCTCTGGGGTGGGTGGGTTACTGTCCTCCTACAACTAGAAACAATGAATGAAAACTAATCAAGGAGAGAAGCAACCTGGAATTAAAGAGAAACCTCTTAACAGGTAGGACAATTAAGCAGTGGAACAAAAGTTGCCTTCACATGTTGTGGCTGCTCCATCACTGGAGGTTTTTAAGAAGAGCTTGGACAGCCATTTGTCTGAAATGGTATAGGTTCTCCTGCTTGAGCAGGGGGCTGGACTAGAAGACCTCCACAGTCTCTTCCAGCTCCATTTGTTTACTTATGCAGTATATATGGCCTGGGACCAGGTTATTTGAAAGATTGCCTTTTCCAAATACATTTACCTAATGCACCAGAGCGAAGAGGCAGGGAATATTATGGGTCTCCTGTATTAAGGAGGTCCAATTAGTGTGATCAAGAAGGATCTTGTCCAGGGGTCTTCCAACTTGGCCCTTTTATGACTTGTGGACTTCAACTCCCAGAATTCCTCAGCCAGGCACGCTGGTTGAGGAATTCTGGGAGTTGAAGTCCACAAGTCATAAAAGGGCCAAGTTGGAAGACCCCTGATCTTGTCTATGTTAACTCCCTTCCTGTGGAACATAATCTCTGTGGAAAGAAGACTGGCCCCCATTTTGACACTCTTTCAAAATGCCCCAAAGACATGTTTCTTTTCCAGCAGACTTGGGGACCCAATAGTGATTTAGAGTCCACCAAATTGTTGGTTTGATTGCTGTGACCCCGGGGGCAGGGGGTTAGTGGGCTATTTTGTATTGGGATTTTATTTTTGTAAACCACCATGAGTGAGTTGGGCAGCCATATAAATCTTCTTAATAAATAAGGTAAGCCTTACAGCGACATTTTTAGATCATACCCACTAAGAAAATGCAAGGCAGTATAATTATTTTTCCCCCGATTACCAGATGTCTGTGGAGATTCTCTGTCATCCAGGTCACGTTTGCTTGGGTATGTTTCAGAAACTCAACACAACACCTTGAGTTTCAATACCCAATTCGGTATCATCATCCATGCAAGTGAGTTTCATTCATACTGATGTTGTTACCTAGCTGGGTAACAAAACATCTGCAAGCAAGCAACCAAATTCAGACAGCACCAAGAAATCCGTACAGATATTTTCTCTAACCAGCCCTTTCACCTTCTTTACGTGACTATGGAAATGTCTTCCAAATTGTTGATTCTCCCCTATATTTGTTTCAAATGCCACATTGCCTTTCCTTCGCTGCCTTGACTTTAGACACTTTTAGATTACAGTAGTAACGTTCAAATACTTTGAGAGGTCTACATTCAAATGTATGGAAACTAATTCGAAACTGAACAAGGAGATAGAAAAGGCTAATGGTGCTGATCAGAATAAAGGTTTGGAAATAGAAATAACAAGGGGGAAAAACATGAAAAGAAGTTTGATAGTCCACCTCTGTCTAGACCAATGCCTCCTACAACATAATGGCTACAACTGAGGTTTTTTTTTCCCTTTAACCTAAATTTTTTTTAAAAAAAAATCTTTTTAACTAAAGAATCCCGGTGTCCAATGACCAGCAATAACAAGTAATACAAATGAAAGTCTATTCAAGATCTCTTATCAAAGGGAACTAAGAAAGCAAATAGGATCTTCGTTTGAAATGCGACATGTCACACTCACCACCTTTCTCAAGCAAGCTGGCCGGTCTACTGTTACTCGTTATAGGTTTTATTATTTATAATGAAACTTGTAATAAATTGGAGCCTGAGGAAGAAATGAACTCCCAGAGATGTGCTTCTGTTAGGGGGAAAAAAGGACAGCTATTGTCCTCTGTTCTGTTTTTTTCTCTCTCTCCTTTTCTTTTGTTATTAAATTTGAAGTGAATGTAATGCTATTGAAAAGCTGGTCTGTTCATTCTGAAGAAGAAAATTCAACTCTTTCTCTAATGGACGTTACAAATAGGTCTTAAGCTTCGGTTATATTTATCAATCATATCTATTTATCTATCATGTCTGTCTGTCTGTCTGTCTGTCTGCCTGCCTGCCTGCCTGACTGCCTGCCTGCCTGTCCGTCCGTCCGTCCGTCCGTCCGTCCATCCATCCATCCATCCATCCATCCATCCATCCATCCATCCATCCATCCATCCATCCATCTATCTATCTATCTATCTATCTATCTATCTATCTATCTATCTATCTATCTATCTATCTATCTATCTATCTATCTATCTATCTATCTACCTACCTACCTACCTACCTACCTACCTACCTACCTACCTACCTACCTACCTACCTATCTATCTATCTATCTATCTATCTATCTATCTATCTATCTATCTATTTACCTACCTACCTACCTACCTACCTACCTACCTACCTACCTACCTACCTATCTATCTATCTATCTATCTATCTATCTATCTATCTATCTATCTATCTCTATGAAGCAATAATTAATCTAACTCTATTTCTCTATCAATCAATCATTAATCTATTACCTATCTATCTATCTATCTATCTATCTATCTATCTATCTATCTATCTATCATTAATCTATTATCTATCTAACTCTATCTATCAAGCAATCATTTATCTATCAATCATCTATCTATCTACCTATCTATCTATATCTGTCTATATCTATCTATCTATCTTTATCTATGAAGCAATAATTAATCTATCTCTATTTCTCTATCAATCAAGCATTAATCTATTGCCTATCTATCAATCAATCAATCAATCATTAATCTATTATCTATCTATCTCTATCTATCAAGCAATCATCTATCTATCTATCTATCTATCTATCTATCTATCTATCTATCTATATCTATGAAGCAATAATTAATCTAACTATTTCTCTATCAATCAATCATTAATCTATTACCTATCTATCTATCTATCTATCTATCTATCTATCATTAATCTATTATCTATCTATCTCTATCTATCAAGCAAACATTTATCTATCTATCATCTATCTATCTACCTATCTATCTATATCTGTCTATCTATCTGTCTATATCTATCTATCTATCTTTATCTATGAAGCAATAATTAATCTATCTCTATTTCTCTATCAATCAATCATTAATCTATTGCCTATCTATCAATCAATGATTAATCTATTATCTATCTATCTCTATCAAGCAATCATCTATCTATCTATCTATCTATCTATCTATCTATCTATCTATCTATCTATCTATCTATCTATCATCTATCATCTATCTACCTCTGTCTGCCTATGTGTCTTGTCTGTGTATCTATCTATCAATCATATGCCACCCATCTTGACGTTCCAGGCAACAAGTCTAGATTTCTGCACATGACCTTTCTTGAGGAAGCTACATCAAAGATGGAGGAAGGAGACCATTGACCAAGGAATGACATTAAAGGAAGATGTGGCTACAGAGTCTGACTTCACTTATACTATTTGGAGGCCCCTGAATAGGTTGAGAGTTGGAAGGCCTAAGTGTAAAACCAATATGCTCAAGTGGAAGCTGTTGGTGGATAACAACAGGCTGTGTGAATGTTGTGAGATACAGAGCCTGGCCCGTGGGCTGGTATGTCCGTAACTACCAAAAACATGTACCAAGAGTGAGTTGTTTTTGGCCAATGGCAAAGCCAAGAAGGTGGCTTCCTTCTGGCAGTTCTGATCTAGACCAGGCATGTCAAACTGCCAGCCCATGGGCTGGATGCAACACTCCAAAACCTCGCCCACCCCCATTGCCAACAATGGGAAAAAAGTTGTGATACATCGCGCGACGTTATGTGACATCGCGAGTTTCACATTCCTGATCTAGACACAGAAGAAGAAGGAAGCTACACTCACTGCAGATTTGCTTCTGGATCCAATTTAAGATGCTGGTTGTCACCTTTAAAGCCCTCCATGTCTTGGGATGAGGTTGTTTAAAGGACCATCTTTTCTCAATTACATTTACCCATCACACAAGATCCAGGAGGCAGGGTATGGTTGTTCTGTCCCAGCCTCCTTGTTCTGCTCTTCCAACAAGCAGGCAGGAACTGCAAGAAAAAACAACTGTCTTTATTATTCACAGACCTGAGTCAATGTCCAAGGCAAACAAACACAGTCTACAGAAACTCGATCCTCAACACGAACGGTGGCCTTCGACAACCAGCACCTCCCACATCTTCCCTTTTATAATTCAGCCCAGGCCTGGCTTCCTAATGCCTTCTCCTTTGCCCTTGAAGCCACACCATTGCATTCCTCTGTCCTACTTGCTTATCTTTCCTGTGCTTTCATGCATCTTGGATTTGTCCCAACTGTTTTTCATCACTGTCCAACTCAGGCTCCCAGCACAGCTGTGTCTCAGCCTAAGCGCGAGTAGAGGGGCCAGGCTTCTCGTCCAACTGTAAGTCCTGGAGCTCCTCAGAGCCTTCCTCTGACTCTAATGTCACTCCAGGCCCCTCCTCCTCCTCTGATTCCTCAGACTCAGCTTCTGGGTCCACTGGCTGGTGAGGAATCACAACAATGGTACAGGTCCCTTCTATCAAGGAGGTCCCCTTAGTGTGACCAAGAAGAAAGGCCTTCTCCATGGTGGCTTACTTTCTGCAGAGATAAGATTTGCCCCATCTTGAAAAGCCCCGAAGACATGGCTTTGCCAGTGAGTCTGGGGTGCCCAGGTTGATATGAAGCCATCAAGGGGATTGTTTGATTGTTGTTGCCAGGGGAATGAGGGTTTATTGGGTTTTGCAATTGGGAATTTTACTTCTGTAAGCCATCCAAAGTCACCATGAGTTGGGTAGCCAAATGAATTTGCTTAACAAATAACAAAATAAATAATCAGGTAAGAACAAAATAGCAACGGTAACAAAACATCACAATAATGAAACAAAATGTCCTATGAATGATTTATAAAAAAATGTATATAACTCCTGACATTTCTAAGGTGTCTTTGCATTTTCACATTACAGGATACAGAGAAAGACGACAAGCCTGAACAGATTTTATTCCAATAGAAAAAGAGTGGAAAGATTTTCATCTCCTATACAGAAGGCCATCTGTAGTGTGACCTGGACCCGTTGAATGAGAAGTAGACTATCAGTTATCAATAGAAGCCACACTACACATTCCTGTACTCACAAGGAGAACCCTGAAATGGAACACAGTTGAAATTTTGTTTTTGAGACTTTAAAAACCCAGCAGCATGTTGATTAGTAGAAACTCAGAAAATCAAAGCAAAATGCAACAAATAAGGAATAAGAGCAGTGGTGGGAATCAGCCGGTTCGCAGCGGTTCGGTACAACTGGTAGCTAAATTTTGCTGAGTTAGGAGAATCTTCTTCCGGAAGTCCAGTCTAAGCCTTGGAGGCCCAATCCAATAAGAGAACTGGTTGTTCAGGTATTTGAATCCCACCACTGAGTAAGAGGTGTTGCGGGAAGGTTTATATCAAAGAAGAACAATACTCTCTTAGAGCAATGGGCTGTCCTTTATTTATTTATTTATTGCATTTAAATACCGCCCTTTCCCGAAGGACTCAGGGCGGTTTACAGGGTGATTAAAAAACAAAGATACAAAAGTTAAAAACAAATTTTTAAAAAAATTATATTTGTCCCTGCATAAATAAAACCCCAGTTAAAATAAGATTAATCCTCAGCCTGGGCCAGAGAGCTCGAAGAGCCAGGTCTTCAGGCCCCGGCGGAATGAACGGAGGTCGTGGGCAGTCCTCAGCTCCACTGGCAGCTGGTTCCAGAGGGCAGGCGCCCCCACTGAGAAGGCCCTATCCCTGGGTGTCGTCCGCCGGCAATCTCTTACCGGTGGCACCCTGAGAAGACCCTCCCTGTGGGAGCGCACTGGACGAAGGGAACTTGATGCTGGCAGCAGGTGTTCCCTCAAATATCCTGGACCCAGGCCATGTAGGGCTTTATAGGTCATCACCAGCACCTTGAATCTCACCCGGAGGGCAACCAGAAGCCAATACAGCTCACGGAGTAGAGGTGTTACATGGGAGTATCGGGAACCCCCCATCACAACTCGCGCGGCCGCATTCTGTACCAGCTGAAGCCTCCGAGTGGTCCTCAAGGGCAGCCCCATGTAGAGAGCCTTTATTAGTCCTTTATTAGCTACAACAGAGGATATCAACTGCTTTTTTTTTTGCTATGCTCCCCATTAACCATCACAACTTGGGATCTGTCGGAGAGGTGCAGGCTGAGCCTAAGGGGAAGGTCAAATGCACCATCAGTTTGGAATCTTCGCATCCCCATAAAAAATCTAAAATCCACCCCTTGAAGTCTCTTGACTCTTGTACAATCCTTCTTGACTGTCAGTAAATCAGAGTCTTCTGCATAGGTAGCATGAAATAAGCCCATCACATTTTTTGAACTCTACCCTGTCTCCTGACTTCTTGCACCTCACATTATCTTTAACTGGGATCCTGCAGGGCGAATACCAAGCAGACATTCCAGTGAATGGGGACTTAAGCTTGACTTCTCCTTAAAATACTTGTCACTGGATACTGCATGCTGGACTAACTTACATCCCATATGCGTTTCCTTTGAGCCCTTCCAAAACAAACAGGCAGATAGATTGTCAGACTGATTGATAGATGTATAGATGTCATTGAGAAGGTAGAGCAGAATAGGATAGAATAGCACACCATTCTGTCAGCTCTCCAGTGTATTTTTTTTCCCCATAACAAATGATGCCATCATTCATTTAATCATTATAGAGAAATGTAAATTTCAATTTAAAAAGGTCAAACTAAATTATTTCCCCTGGTGCATATTTGTAGATTTGGCACTTACATCTGAGCTCAGCCAAGTGCTATTACTTTTTTGTTTGCTTTCTTACTGGCTGTCTGGAAAGCCATTTTCTATAAACCTGTCTGATATTAAATCCTCTTCTGCTTTAGAAAGTTTTTCGTAAAGTTTTCTGCACATGTACGTACACCAATCAAGGCTGTTTATAAGTGGTCCTCTGCATACAACTGTTCTTTTAAAGATGGTCCAAAAATGCCTGCCACTCAGCCTGTAAACAACTTCTGGTTATCACACAGACACTTTTGCACAGACACTTTTATGTGATCACAATCTGGATGCTTGGCGACTTGTTAGTGTGCATGTGCCATGTTGGCTTTGCTGGCTTCCCTGGAAAGTCAATGGGGAAGCCAACAGAGAAGCTTGCAAGCCACTGCCACCTACTAAGAGAACTCCCTCTTATCTCTGGGGGATGGCTGAAAGTGATGGGCAGCTGGACGTCTTTGATGAGGTGCAGAAATGCAGCTTAAAGATTTCAGCTTTGATCCTGCAACCGTTCTTCATATGTTTAAGTCTCCAGGCCTTTAATAGCAATAGCAATAACACTTAGACTTATCTATACCGCTTCACAGTGCTTTGCATTCCTCTCTAAGCAGTTTACAGAGTCAGGACCATCTGGGTCCTCATTTTACTGACCTTGGAAAGATGGAAGTCTGAGTCAACCTTGAGCTGGTGAGACTTGAACTACTGAACTGCTGGCAGCTGGCAGTCAGTAGAAGTAGCCTGCATTCTATCCATTGCACTGCATGGCTCCTAATCATCTTAGTTACTCTCCTTTTTCCAAACTCTCAACATCTTTTATGAGATATGGTGACCACAATTGACTGCAGTATTCCAGGTGTGGTCTCACTAGGGTTTTATAAAGCGGTACTTGATTTTGAACCTATGTCTCTGTTTATACAACCAAGGATTGTATTGGCTTTCACAGCTGCTGACGCACACTGCTGACTCGCGTTTGAGTGATCATCCACTAGGATCATTTCAAACAGTGATGGAGAACTCACAACTTCTAGAATTCTGTTGTGATTCCAAACCCAATGCAGCTGCACCAACAGTACAGTTTATCGGTTCCTAGCTATAGCAATGTTGTGAACTCCAAATTATGAATTGGGACCAAGTTCTCTTTCCAAACTTTGTAGAGTCTCACAGTCATAGAAGATCTGTTCCACAGTGGTGTTGTTTGTTTTTAAATGTGCACGTTGGCCTTTTAGCATGAGTATGTCTTGCTTAATCTTTCCCTACCAGTTCTTCAATAATGAAAATATTACATTTTCCAGTGAGCGTGGGTGAAGATGGACTCTCTATTCCAGGGGTGTCAAACTGCCGGCCCGCGGGTCAGAGCATCACGGAGAAACTGTGCCCATCCCATTTTCGGCAATGGGAAAAGGTTCCGATACGTTGCGCGACGTCACGTGACGTCGCGAGTTTGACATGCCTGCTCTGTTCTCACTCCAAAATCTTTTACTGACATAAATTACATCTTGACTAATACCTGACTAATAGCTCAAGTTGGCTAATACTTTCAAGAATTGAAACTAAATCAGAGCGTGCCAGTTAAGATTGCGTTCTCCCTGGTTCATATGAATATTAAGAGCGCTACTTTTTTTTTTAGTATAGCAAGAAATTTAAACTAAAGCATCCTCTCTTGCTTCCTATTATAAATATTCCTGACAAATTTCTCTGTCAATAATGAAATATATGAGTACATCAAAACTCCAGATATATGGGGCAGCGGGAGAAAGTGTACATATCAAATTATGGTGAAAAGCATGCTGTTCTTTGACTTAGGCTAATAAACCTGCCAGAAATATATAGTTTTATCTTTGGTGCTACCCCAGAAATATTTCACTCATGGCAATCTCTACTGCGCTTTCCAAGGTTGTCTTTTTAGAATGATAATAATAAAAAAGGCCATTTACAGCAACATCCTATGCATCAATAAGTTAAAAAAGATTCATCGCTACGAATAAAGAATTGTAAGAGACTATTCATTTATTTTTTCCTGAAATCTTCAGACAATTGCAGAAATGCCGATCTTCACTTTGAGTGCAAGACAGGGACCATCAAAAGGGTTAAAAATGTTAAGAAAGAATTCCATTATTCTGGAACTTGATTGCAATAGCAATAGCGCTTAGATTTTTATACTGCTCTATCGTGAATCACAGCACTTTCTGAACAATTTAGGACCTCATTTTACCAACCTCGGAAGGTTTGAGTCAACCTTGAGCTGGTCAGGATCGAACTTCTAACAGTGAGCAGTGAGCTAGCCTGCAATACTGCATTCTTTTCTTTTTTGGTAATATTTTATTGATTTTCTAATTTTACATTTAAGTATCTAAAAAGCAACGTGGCGGCTGGGTTAGTCAATAATTCAATAACATACAGAAATCTCTAGTACAAGTCTCAAACTATCACATCAAATGTTTCCTCTCCTTTTCCCTTAACATCTACTATCTCATATTTAAACTAATACAATTCTTATTATATCCATTAAGTAAAGATAGCATTGTTACATTTATCAATACATTTTTAGCTTATACATATCCTAGTTACCTTAACATTCAATCTTTATAAACAGTCAATGTTAGTTTTTCCCAGTTTTTAGTTTCCCGTCAATATTTAAATTTAACATTTAATATTTATAATTTCCAAATGTTTGGTAACCAAAGTTTCCTTTATCACAATTCTCAACAAAGTCTAATATTCAAAATACACATCTTATCTCTTTTGCAGTACTGCATTCTAACCACTGCCACCACCCTGGCAATAGAATAGATATCTATGAAGCATTTTAGGCAGCATGGAAAGGAAAGTGTGGTTCTAAATTTAGGCAAGAAAAATCAAATGCACAATAGGTGGTTTGATTCAAAGGTGGTAACTGAGAGGAGGATTTTTGGAGGCCTAGTGGACAATCACTTAAACAGGAGCCAGCCGTGTGCTGCAGCTGCCAAAAAGGCCAACCCAGTTCTAGGCTGCATTAACAGAGGGATAGAATGAAGATCATGTGAAGTGTTAGTACCATTTTGTAATGGTTTATAATGCCTTGGTAAGACTACACTGATATTTTATTTATTATTTATTATTAAATTTATATACCGCCCTATTCCTGTAGGACTCAGGGCGGTTTACAGGGAAAATTAAAAGCATAACATACAAAAATTAAAATCAGTTAAAACAATTAATTAATTCAAGTCCCCGAAATTTAAAACTAAAACCCAATGAAAAATTAAAACCCCTCAGTCTGGGCCAGACAACTCGAAGAGCCAAGTTTTCAGGTCCCGGCGAAATGAACGAATGTTGGGGGCAGTCCTAGGTTCCGTGGGAAGTTGGTTCCATAGAGCCGGCACGCCCACAGAGAACACTCTTCCCCTGGGAATAACCCGCCGGCATTCATTAACTGGCGGTACCCTGAGAAGGCCCTCCCTGTGGGAGAGCACAGGACGATGGGAAGTTGATGCCGGCAGCAGGTGTTCCCTTAGATCAGACATGTCAAACACAAGGCCCGGGGGCCGGATCCGGCCCGCAAAGTGATTTCATGTGGCCCGCGAAGCCATCCTGGAAACAGTGAGGAAACAGCTCCCACTGCCTTGGCCCTGGCCCAGAGACCCTCCTTCTGCCAGAGACCCTCAGATCTGTCCCACTCCTGCCCAGGCCCCCCCATAGGCACCCTTGATGCGAACGATGTAGACCTGGCCACGCCCACCCAGTAGGCCATACACACTCTAGCCATGCCCACCCAGTAGGCCACACCCACTTAGTAGGCCATACCCACCCAGCCCCCTGAGGGCAACCGCAATGCTGATGCGGCCCTCAATGAAATTGAGTTTGACACCCCTGCCTTAGATAATCCGGACCCAAGCCATTTAGGGCTTTATAGGTCATTACCAGCACTTTGAATCTCACCCGGAGGGCAACCGGAAGCCAATACAGCTCGCGGAGAAGAGGTGTTACACGGGAGTATCGGGAAACTCCCATCACAACTCGCACAGCTGCATTCTGCACCAGTTGAAGCCTCCGAGTGGTCCTCAAGGGCAACCCCATGTAGACAGTGTTGAAGTAGTCTAGCCGGGAGGTCACGAGCGCATGGGTGACTGTGCGTAGGGCATCTCGGTCCAGATAGGGCCACAGATCTTACCTGTGGTTGTTGCTGCTGCTGTTGTCACCATTATTTTACCTTCCCCTCTCCCCACCCCCAATTCTGTGATAAATATTTACTTCAGTGTAAGGGAGAACAGAACAGAACAACAGAGTTGGAAGGGACCTTTATGGTCTTCTAGTACAATGGCCCTGTTCAGGCAGGAGATCCTATACCATTCTGGATAAATGATTGTCCAATCTCTTCTTAAAAACTTTCAGTGGTGGAGCATTCACCGCTTCTGGAGGCAAAGCTGTTCCACTGATTGCTTCTTCTCACTGTTTCTCCTTAGTTCTAGGTTGCTTTTCTCCTTGATTGGTTTCCATCCATTGCTTTTTGTTCTGCTTTCTGGTGCTTTGGAAAATCAGTTGATCATCTCTTCTTTGTGGCAACCCCTGAGATATTGGACAGCTGCTACCATGCCACCCCTCGTCCTTCTCTTCATTAAAGTAGACATACCCAAGGAGAAATGCAACTTCTGCAATAAGTGTGAGGGCTAATAGCCTTCTCTTTCTAAATAGCTTTACAAGGAGAGGGTTGATAGAATGAAGAAACAAAACTTATTATAGATTTTTCCCCTCAGTTTTTCAGATTCCTTACCCTTTCCCCCAACATCCTGAAATTTCAGTGAGAAGAAAAAAAAACACCATTTTTTTTCTCCCCCATATTCTGAAGCATTTTAAGAGGAACATCTCATCTAACACAGACCAAAATATTCTTTAAAACCTGCCATCAATCAGGCTAGGTATACCGCATCACTATGTGGAGATACCTTATGTAAACCCAGGAATCCCTAACTGGTTGGTGACTATTTAACATCTACCCACAGGCACAATCGTGGGCAAAGTCAAGCAATCATTTCTTCAACCTGCTCAATTTCTTCTGTCACCTTGTAAGACAAACATTGGCAAAGCTGTTATGGCAAGCTAACTGCGTTTTTCTGGCTGTCAACATCTGCTCAGGCTAGTTAAACTCATCAAAAGAACTTTGATGCAATTAATGTATGCGGGTTTTAATGAAAGATACAAAACAGTAATTGAGCCTATAATTATGGCATAATTAAGTTCCAATCATACAATTATAGTGGGCTACATAACACTCCAGCTTCGAAACAATGTAATGTTCCCTCTACTTTGGCATTAATAGCCTTTATCTCTTTGATATCATCATTTTGCTTATTGAAACATGCATAGAACTCATGGTTTGCTGGCAGATAATGATAGCTTTTGTGAGATTCATACGTTAAGGTGCATAGCTAGAACATACTTATATATTTTATTATGTAACAAGATTCACGGACCCATTGCAATTACTCCGCCATTGCTAACATGCTGCTAGGGCTGTATTTCCATGCAGATTTGAGATGGGTCAAAACCTTTAAAGCAAGCCTAGATGACCTCCATTTCTTACTTCCAAAGAAAATTGCCATGCTACGTTCTTCAACTTCCTAGGCTAACCTACATTTCTGAGGATTTTAGGACTCTGTTATTGAAGTACTAACTAGGTCTGAATCTGATCAGCCAAGATGTCTTTGGTGTTGCCAGTTAATAATATAATAATAATAAGTTGGAAGGGACCTTGGAGGTCATCTAGTCCAACCCCCTGCTAGGGCAGGAAACCCTATACCATTTCAGACAAATGGCTGTCCAATCTCTTCTTAAAAACTTCCAGTGTTGGAGCATTCACCACTTGTTGGGTGTTTACAACTAGAAACTAAACATGTAGTTTCTACACTTAGTTGATTGTTTCTATTTTTCATCCTTCTTTGCATAGAAAATAAAACTCTAAATTGTTGTCATTTTATTGCTGTTAATATGCCACCCATTTCCCAATATAGTAACACTCCAGATCTCCCTTTATTATTAGAGGCTATAAAAGCTTTAGTAAAATAGGAAACAACAATACATTGTACTTAAATGTGTAGGTTTATCTCTAGTCTCATTAAGTGTCTGATTAGATTTTCATTGTACATAATATCTATCCAAATCAATTTCCTTTAAACTCAAAAAAATAATAATAAACAGAATAGGTATTGAATTTGATGCTATTGATTTAAAAAAAAAACCTTTGTAATGTTTGGCCACATGAGGCATAGAATTCATTTTCAGGAATAACAGAATGATATTCATTATTACATTAAAGAATTGCAGTTCACAAAGTAAATTTAAATGGGAAAGATCTAAAAGAAGGGTTTATCATTTATCTTTCATCTTGATGTATATGAAAGGTAGCTTTGGGAATAACTTTGAATCTAGGAAATATTAGCCTATGGCTATTATAGTTATTTCATAGAATTATTATGACCTCAAGAAATCTTCAGATACTCTACTTAAATTGGTCATTTTGAGTGTTGCAGCATGTTCAAGGCACATCCATATAATAGTAGTTATGCTTCATTTTTTAAAAAAAAATCATTCAGCTTGTGCACTAAGAAGCATTTCATAAAAAGCATATTAATCTCTACACTGTTACCAGTGCCAAACATGGATACTTACAACAAAACATAAATGAAAGTTAGTCACCACGAAATAAGATGTTTGAGGAAAGTGGCTGGAGTAACAAGAAGAGATAAAATCAGAATTAAGACCATAAAAGAAAGATTTGGCACAGAACCAATCTTAAACCACAAAGAAAAGGAGGAGGACGAGGAGGAGGATGAGGAGAAAGGAGAAGGAGAAGGAGAAGAAGAAGAAGAAGAAGAAGAAGAAGAAGAAGAAGAAGAAGAAGAAGAAGAAGAAGAAGAAGAAGAAGAAGCAGAAGAAGCAGAAGAAGAAGAAGAAGCAGAAGAAGAAGAAGAAGAAGAAGAAGAAGAAGAAGAAGAAGAAGAAGAAGAAGAAGAAGAAGAAGAAGAAGAAGAAGAAGAAGAAGAAGAAGAAGAAGAAGAAGAAGAAGAAGAAGACGACGACTCTGGCACTCATGCTGATTTGCTCTGTATGTAGGAACCATCCCATTGATAATATGATTCAGCTTGCAAATTCACCCAGAGGATAACACTTTTCTGAATCACAAAGTGTCATGCCAATAATTCTGCTTCCATTGACAATGTTAAACAAGAGTTTGTGTAGTCATGGTCAGCTTAATCTTATTTTAAACATTTGAAACTAAGGTATTTATGCCTACAAGGCAACCACTGGCAATCAATTGTCAAAGAATGGAATCTATTTTTCCTCCAAAAGCAGCCACGTAATTCCAATGTAATAATGTTTTTATCAATGTATTTGTATCTATCTGGATTTGTCAGCATGATTGGATCAACATGAGCAGAGAAATATCTCTGTGTACACAAAACAGGTGTAGCTAAGAATTCACAAGAAGTGTACAAAGCACATATTGTCACTTTATGCCAGTTTCACATGCATCAAGATGTTATAGTTCCAGAAAGAAAGAAAGAAAGAAAGAAAGAAAGAAAGAAAGAAAGAAAGAAAGAAAGAAAGAAAGAAAGAAAGAAAGAAAGGAAGGAAGGAAGGAAGGAAGGAAGGAAGGAAGGAAGGAAGGAAGGAAGGAAGAGAAATATGGTTATTTTTACAAGCAGCTCTCATAATAATAATAATAATTTTGTCTGTTTTTCCCCACTAACATAATTATATTGGTACGTGTCTTTCTGTAACAGATTAACAACATTACAAAATTCAGGAAAAGATGTGATATGAATAACAATCATATTTTTATCTAGCTTATGTTGTTGCACTGAAAAATGTAGATGAAATAAAATTCTCCTCTATTAGTCCCACGTGAGAATGCTAATAAATATAGAATGGTTTGGAGAGAGCAAGAATGTGCCCATATATATCATTATTAATCATACAGACTTCATCTGAACAGTACAGCATGTCAATACCCTGGTTGGTTTACGAAACTCCAAGTTCTGTTGCTTAGTTTTCTAAATAGGGTGGAGAAATTATAATTCCAACATGTAGTAGCCTGCATTTTCTAAGCTTTTGAAAATTAGTTCCCCACTGATATTTGCAGTTGAATCTTTTAACAAAAGCTCTGGGTTGAATACCTTAAGAATCAAAGTTCATTCAAAAATAAGACCCAGAAATAAAAATATACATATTAGACAACTGTATTGGTGGAATTGAGAATTTCGCCTTCATATGTTGTCAATTCTTTTCGCTGTTCTTTTAAAAAGTCATCTTTGTACCTCAGTCAAAGGTAAATATGCTAAAATATCCTCCTTCACCTGATGGAAATATTCAGGAAGTGACCAGCATCTGATTTATCAGTCTGTTCTAAATTCTGAAAGAAAAAATTCAGAAGGGTTTTTATCTATCTGTCAGTCTGTCTTTCTGTCTGTCTGTCTGTCTGTCTATATCTATCTATCTATCTATCTATCTATCTATCTATCTATCTATCTATCTATCTATCTATCTATCTTATCCAGTACTTTTTTTTTGCCAAAAAAAAAAAATGTGCCAGAACTCACACATGTCATACAACCCACCTTGCCTACTCTACAAGGTTCCATCCAAAAAAGGTGCCAGAACTCCGTTCTGAGAATTCTATGAAAAAAACAACAACGCTATCTATCTATCTATCTATCATCTATCTATCTATCTATCTATCTATCTATCTATCTATCTATCTATCTATCTATCTATCTATCATCTAGTGCTTTTATTGTAAAAAAAAAAGTGCCGGAACTCATGCACAACTTAGGCTCCAGTCGAAAGCCCTTTATGGGGGGGACCCACTTTAGGGAGCTTCCGAAGTGCAGACCACATGAGCAGTGTCAGCTGATGGACACCCTTGCTGTGGCTTTTGATAGGGTGCTTGTTCGCCGCCGGCATGTCTTCTGCCACCTTGTCCTCCTCCACCTCTGATGACCCAGAGGCTTCCTCTGGAGCCAGAGTGACCAAGGCAGTGGTGGCACTGCTGCTTTGGGAGCACGCCTGGTCCCTCAAAGAGATTCACTCCAGAAGTCAGTCCTGGTCCCTGGTGGCCAACACGGGGGTTAGGATAGGGAGGGCAGTGGGAGGTGCCCCATGAACCAAGGCAGAGAAGAAGGTCTGCTTTCCGGGCCATGGAAGTGTTTCCGGGTCGACCTCCGATGCCTCCAATTTCTCCAGGCAACTTCCTGTTCTGTACCAGCCTGCTACCGGCCCTGCAGAAAAGGCAGGGACAACCCCTTTTACAAGAAGGCAAGAGGCTGGAATTACGCCTGCCAAATTTATTACCACAAAAACAAATGGAACAAGACAAACCAAGAAACAGGAGCTTTAAGAAACATGAACTATCCAAGCGGTTGCCTTTAGTAAACTAGCCCTCCCACACATTCCCCTTATATAGAGTTCAGGGCGTGGCTTCTCTCTGCCTCCTTCCGAGGAGCCCCATTGCCTTCCTCTGTTTACTCCTAATTGACTGCCTCCTGCGTCGGGCGTCCTTGAACAGGGCCAGCTGTGGGTCATCTTCATCCACGCTGTCAGGCTCTCCACAGCTGGGTCTCCGTGGTGACCAAGTGGGAGGGGCCTGGCTGAGGGCTCTCATCAGCAAGATCTTCAACCCCCTCAGCAAGGTTGTCAACACCCCCCTCCTCCTCTGAGTCGTCCAACCCAACTGCCAAACCCACAGGCTGACCCTGAATCACAACACTTCCTTTCACAAGGCCAGAGCTTTACTTGCACTGGTGGCTTAGAAGAAGCCGTTTCTTCCCTTCAAAAAAAAGGTGCCAGAACGCCATTCCACGTGTTCTATGACAAAAAAAAAGCACTGTCTATACCTCTATCTATCCATCTATCTGTCTGTCTGTCTATCTATTAGCTATTTTAGCAAACCTATATGATTTTGGCTTGCAAGCGATAGGCAAAGGTAACAAAAAGAGCATATAGTCTATGTAAAATGATTTTATTTCAAACATTATGCACAACCTCTTAAAGGTGTCGAATAAGTGTCATATCATGAGAAAAGCAATTCCGAACCGCTGGGATATTCTTGACAGAACACAGAGACAGCATCAGTTTCCATCAGTGGCTTCAATTCTTGCAGCGGAGTTATGACTGGCGGTTATACAGCACACATCTCCACACATATATGCCAGCACAACTGCATGGTAGCACTTAGCAACATGAGCCATCTCTTAGGTATCACAACATCCACTTTAATTCCTGTGCCTGAGCAGCTGTGTAAATGGCTTATTTATAGAACTGCTTATTTGCCAGTTGGGTAGAAGGATAAAAGAGATCAGTTCAGCAGGAAATTGAGAATATTTTTATTCACCTTGATCCTTGATAATTCATGGCAATAGTGTTTGTCTGATCATTAGCAGTAATTGGATGGATAGATAGATAGATAGATAGATAGATAGATAGATAGATAGATAGATTAGGTAGGTTGATAGGTAGGTAGGTAGGTAGGTAGGTAAGTAGGTAGGTAGGTAGGTAGGTAGATAGATAGATAGATAGATAGATAGATAGATAGATAGATAGATAGATAGATAGATAGATAGATAGATAGATAGATTGATTAGGTAGGTTGGTAGGTAGGTAGGTAGGTAGGTAGATAGATAGATTGATTGATTAGGTAGGTTGGTAGGTAGGTAGGTAGGTAGATAGATAGATAGATAGATAGATAGATAGATAGATAGATAGATAGATAGATAGATAGATAGATAGATAGATAGATAGATAGATAGATTAGGTAGGTTGATAGGTAGGTAGGTAGGTAGGTAGGTAGGTAAGTAGGTAGGTAGGTAGGTAGGTAGGTAGGTAGGTAGATAGATAGATAGATAGATAGATAGATAGATAGATAGATAGATAGATAGATAGATAGATAGATTGATTAGGTAGGTTGGTAGGTAGGTAGGTAGGTAGGTAGATAGATAGATTGATTGATTAGGTAGGTTGGTAGGTAGGTAGGTAGGTAGGTAGGTAGATAGATAGATAGATAGATAGATAGATAGATAGATAGATAGATAGATAGATAGATAGATAGATAGATAGATAGATAGATAGATAGATAGATAGATTAGGTAGGTTGGTAGGTAGGTAGGTAGGTAGGTAGATAGATAGATAGATAGATAGATAGATAGATAGATAGATAGATAGATAGATAGATAGATAGATAGATAGATAGATAGATAGATAGATAGATAGATAGATTAGGTAGGTTGGTAGTTAGGTAGGTAGGTAGGTAGGTAGATAGATAGATAGATTATATATATATGAGTGTGTGTGTGTACACAGAGAGAGATAGAATAGATGGTAGTGAGTGTGTGTGTGTGTGTGTGTGAGAGAGAGAGAGAGAGAGAGAGAATTATGTTTCATTATACCCAGAACATATCATATTCAAGAAGAATCTTTTTTTTAAAAAAGTTACAAAAGATAAAATGTAAGGAAATAGGGAAACAGTCAGAAGTAACTCTTTTTCTACTTTTTTTGCACTCCTAATTTCCCTCTTTTTCTGCCTTTTCCCCCTTTCTAAGATGTATCAAACAATTAGTAAATACCTAATATTAATAAGCTATCAATATTAAGTTTCTTAATTGCAGGCAAGAATCTTACACCATAAGAAGATCATTGAACCTCTTCAAGTTAGAGAAGATTGATGTGTAACCAATTTCCCATGGCTCCATCTGCAATAGTGCCTTATTCCATTTGTAAATTAATTACTACTAAAAATAATTAAAGGGAAAATGCTAAGCATGGGTATATTAAATTAAGCAGAATGGATGTGGTCAATACATGAATAAAAGACCATCTCTGAATTTTGAGCTGATGGGATAATTTGGAAAAAAAACCAGAGAGAAAATCCCAGGTGAGACCATAGCAAAATATTTCTTTAACCTTGTCAACCTTGTAGTCTGCAACCAATTTTGGTCACCAATGCTACAAAAAAGCTGTTGAGACCTTGGAAAAAGTGCAGAGAAGAGGAACTAAAATGATCCAAGGCCTGGAGACTAGAACATATGAAGAACGGCTGCAGGACTTGGGTCTGGCTGGTCTAAAGAAAAGAAGAAATAGGGGAGAGATGATAGCAGCGTTCCAGTATCTGAGGGGCTGCCCCAAAGAAGAGGGGGTCACATTATTCTCCAAAGCACCAGAGGGCAGGACAAGAAACAATGGTTGGAAACCAATCAAGGAGAGAAGCAACCTGGAATTCAGGAGAAACTTCCTGACAGTGAGGACAATTAACCTGTGGAACAGCTTGCCTCCAGAAATCATGGATGCTCCATCACTGGAGGTTTTTAAGAAGAGATTGGACAGTCACTTGTCTGAGATGGTATAGGTTCTCCTGCTTGAGCAGGGGGCTGGACTAGAAGACCTCCAAGATCTATTCTATTCTATTCTATTCTATTCTATTCTATTCTATTCTATTCTATTCTATTCTATTCTATTCTATTCTATTCTATTCTATTCTATTCTATTCTATTCTATTCTATATTCCATTCCATTCCATTCCATTCCATTCCAATCTCTTTTCATTCTATTCTATTCTATTCTATTCTATTCTATTCTATTCTATTCTATTCTATTCTATTCTATTCTATTCTATTCTATTCTATTCTATTCTATTCTATTCTATTCTATATTCCATTCCATTCCATTCCAATCTCTTTTCATTCTATTCTATTCTATTCTATTCTATTCTATTCTATTCTATTCTATTCTATTCTATTCTATTCTATTCTATTCTCCAACAATTGAGTTTGATTCATGAAAATATTTACTTTTATCTTTATATACATTCTCCTCCTCCTCCTCCTCTACCCTTCTTTCTCACTCATTCTGTACATTTTGAAGTTGATAGGCAATTGCCTGAGGGGCATTTTTTTGTTGTTATGGTGAGCATCTGGTCAATTTTAGAACTGTCAAAAAATGATTTCTTTGAGGATAGCCACTTCAAGTAAATCAAGTACTGAGCTGAGTGGTCATAAACTGAAACATTAAATTTGTACCCGCATGTTCTTATGGGCTCTTAAGAGACTTTTCTTCTGCTGCATCAGATAATTTAAGAATAGAGGCTGTTGTTGTTGTTGTTGTTGTTTTAATTTTTAGGAGATTCCCATGATGCTTGATGATAGCTCATTGGCTACACACATCACGTACACATAAAACACAAGCACACACTCATGCACACACACACACTAATACACAAACCTCTCCCGCCACATTGCATTCAACCCTGTATTTCTTGAAGATGCTTCTTACTTAAAGTTGATCAATTAATTTCTCAGCACACCAAACTCTAGTAGTAGAGTAGAGCAGGGGGGTCTTCAAACTTGCCCCTTTTATGACTTGTGGACTTCAACTTTAACTCTAGATTAAATTATTAATCAAGATCCAAGCTTCGGGGGAAAAACCTTGTTCTTTGTAGAAAGGGTAAGCTGCATTGATTGCCAATTCGCTTCTGGGTGCAATTCAAGGTGCTGGTTGTCACCTTTGAAGCCCTTCATGGCTTGGGACCAGGTTATCTGAGGGAGCGTCTGTTGCCGGTCACATCTACCTGACCCATTAGAGTGGAGAGAAAAGGACTGTTGCGGGTCCCGTCCCTTAAGGAGACACATCTGGTAGGACCCAGAAGAAGGGCCTTCTCTGTGGTGGCTCCTTCTCTCTAGAACACCATCCCCCCCATAGTTTAGACTGGTGGGAATGTTGCAGCTCCCATCCCCTAAGGAGACACAACTGGTGGGACCCAGAAGAAGGGCCTTCTCTGTGGTGGCTCCTTCTCCCTTGAACATCTCCCCCTGCCATAGTTTAGACTGGCCCCCAACTCTAACACTCTTTCAGAAGGCACTGAAGACCTGGTTCTGCCTGTGGGTCTGGGGACCCCAGAGCAGAATGGAGTCAATCAAAGAGCTAGTTTAACGGCAGCAAGAATTGTATTTGCCTAATGTTGGGAAAATGAAAACTTGTCAGCTGAAGAAGTACCAATTAAGAAAATTCTAAAGTGTGCAAAAATAGGTAGATTGACTTTAAAGATTAAAGAGAAAGAAGACTCGGTGTATTTTAGAATATGGGACAATTTCTATCAACGGCTAGAAAAATGAGTCAGAGAGAAAGGAATGTGATACTGTATGTAATTTTGAATATAAGCAAGAAGAAGGCTATTGAGTGATTAATTAAAATATTGTTTATGATAATTAATTATGTCTATTATTGTTTGTTAAACACATGAACCCAGACATTCTGCTGTTTGCTAAATATTGAAAATGTTATTTGGAAAAATCCCAACCCCAAACCCCAACCCTAATTCTAATCCAAACCCCAACCCTAATCCTGACCTCACCTTATTCCTAACCCTATATGAATGAAAATTAATTAATTAATTAATTAACCAAGCCTCATCTTGCTGAGGTTTGAAGATCAGCTTCATTTTTGACTCCAGCTGGGAAAAGCTGATTCTGATGTGTGTATTTATTCCAGTTTAAGGTCCGTTTCCCAGGAACTGAGCAGAGCAGGGGGTCTTCAAACTTGGCCCTTTTATGACTTGTGGACTTCAACTCCCAGAATTCCTCAGCCAGGCACACATGCCTGACTGAGGAATTCTGGGAGTTGAAGTCCACAAGTCATAAAAGGGCCAAGTTTGAAGATCCCTGGAGTAGAGGGTTAGATGTTGGGGTATGGAGGTAAGTCAGACTAACAAAGGCTGACCTAGAGTCTTCTAATATCGCAAAAACGGGCTTTTAATTCCAGAGTTTACAAACTGAGCCAAGCAGGATAAGTGGCTGGTATGAGTTGTGTGTTGTCACCGAGGTGAGTTGGGGATGTTGGTGGTATTATTTTATCATTTTTTTAAAAAAATGTTTTTTTTTTATTTTTCTTTCTTTTGTGTTGTGCTTTTATTTGCTGTAAGCCGCTCCGAGTCGCTTGTGAGCGAGTAGGCGGCAATATATTTTTTTCTAAATAAATAAGTAATTAAACAACAACAACAACAACAACCCAGAAGCAAAGTTCTTTAGCAAATAAAGAACGGCAGTAGTCATGGGAAGTGGCGATAAAAGATGTTTCTGTGTCTTCACGTACACGATAGCACTTCATGTACGTACGGCGTCGTGGTTCCGATAGACAAGACCAGGGGTAGGCAACCTCGGCTCTTTTATGACTCATGGACTTCAACTCCCAGAATTCATACCTGATTCAGGAATTCTGGGAGTTGAAGTCCATGTGTCATAAAAGAGCTGAGGTTGCCTACCCCTGGACAAGACCAAATAAATCAGAACTTCATGGCTAGAGGTTTCCTCACAGAACATGTTTACTGACAACGTAGTATCGGCACGGTCAAACGAGAATATGTATAACTGGAAATATCTTTTCCTTGAGGTCTGTGGAGATTCTCATCCATCCTGATCACAGTTGTCTCATAACTGCTTTTTCAGAAGGCAACTGGATTGTTGTTGTTTTTTTCCCCTTGAGGAAGAATATGCTTGGCTTCTGAATCCCCCCCTCCCGCTGCCAATCTAGTCAGAACTGATGAAGCATCTTGGATGAGAGGTGAAACGACTTCTTCCTCAGGGGGGGAAAAACATTTTGAAAAAGCACCTTCTAGTCTCCTGAATGACCGATCCCTGCGACTGAGGAAAATATATGCACAAAGACAAGTTATTTATTTCGAAAGTCATATCCTTCCTCCAGCATATCACACTTTTTAATGCAAATTTGCAACTGACAACAGCTGTTGCCACCAGATGCAAAAAATAGCTATTAGATTACCTGGCTTTGAAGAGAAACTGGCCAGTTGGAAATTTGCCAGTTGTACTTGAGCAGTCCAGAAGAAGTTTAAATTTAAAGTGATTTATGTGGTAACTTGTCTTACAAATACGACTCTGGGGAACTGAGAAGAGTTGAAGAAGTACTACATCTATCTATCTATCTATCTATCTATCTATCTATCTATCTATCTATCTATCTATCTATCTATCTATCTGTCTGTCTATCATCTATGTATCTATGTATTTATCTATCTATGCATCTATGTATCTATCTCTATCTCTATCTATCTATCTATCTATCTATCTATCTATCTATCTATCTATCTATCTATCTATCTATCATCTATATCTACCTAGTGGTCTATTATCTTTCTTTCTTTCTTTCTTTCTTTCTTTCTTTCTTTCTTTCTTTCTTTCTTTCTTTCTTTCTATCATCTATCTGTATATCTTTCTGTCTATCTATCTATCATCTGTCTATAATCTATCCATTTATCTATATCCATCTATCATCATGTTTGTGTGTGTGTGTGTGTGTGTGTGTGTGTATCACTTAAATCTGTCTATCTATCTATCTTTCTATCTATCATCTATCTATCTTAGACTTATCTCTCTTATCTAACCTAACTTATCTAACCTATCTTTAAAAAAATGTATTTTTCAACAAAGGAAAAGAACACTCCAGTTTTCCTTACGTTTTGTTACAGCAAATGTTGGTGACCACCAAATGCAAAAAAAACACACACAAAAAAACAAATCTCCCAAATAGTTAGCAACGAAATAGGAACCAACAACAGAATCACCAAAGAAATTTTCTCTGAAATCTCCATCCGTAGAAATTTGGTCTGAGTTTGCTAAAAAAAAAAAAAGAAAAAGAAAAAAAAAAGAAAAAAAAAAGAAACAAGTACCTGATGGTCTGACTTGTGATGATTCTGTGTTGCTCTTCGTATGAATAATCTCCCTCCTAAAATTGTTCCCTGATGGCGCCGTGCCCTCCGTAGTCCTGTTAGTGGAGAGGAATAGCAAACGGAAAAGGTTGTTTGCTTGCTTTAAACTCCTGCTGGGAACCCCATCTCCTGTATCAAAGCATAGCCTGTGAATACGATTTAGCATATCGTTCCCACTTTCCTCAACTCCCATTTGGTTCAGAGAACAAAATGTTTTCAGGCGTTGCTTTCATTGAAATATATATATATATTTCAGAATACTCATAGTTCCCTTCCTCTGGGAACGCATAACGGTGGGGTGAAAAACTTGGATGAAGTTCAGCACAGTTCACAAAAGGTCAAGATTTTGAGGACGCTCCTTCTCAAGTCTCCTTCAGGCCGTCAGTTTGGATGGA
Organism: Vipera ursinii; assembly: GCF_947247035.1. Classification (NCBI taxonomy): domain Eukaryota; kingdom Metazoa; phylum Chordata; class Lepidosauria; order Squamata; family Viperidae; genus Vipera; species Vipera ursinii. Next base: position 116,132,201 of record NC_139514.1, read on the forward strand.
TAGAAATTGACAGCAAGGTCTTCTTGCCCATCCAATCTCAAGCGGGGCTGCAATGGTGCTTAAATATCAAAAACAAATTTCAGTTGGTTTGCGGAGGAAGCACACCGTTATTTAAGGATTTCAGTGTCTGTGAATTTTCGCACCAGATAACCTGATCTCTCTGGGAGGGAAATGCCCTTGCAATGTAACAAACGGTCATATTTCCAATACACCGGTGCAGCTTTCGACAATTCAGACAATTAAAACGTGCATTTAAATATTCATTTCTGATGGAGAAAGGTCTTTGAATTTGCAATTTGAGGGAAAGCGCACATTTCAATACCTGTTGAAGGTGAAATCTGTAGCTAACTTCAGAGTTTACCCTCAACAGGCGTAGTTTGGGGCAGAAAGAGATCATTAGGCGATCTACTCCATGTTTGTTCTTTCAAGGTGATGGAGACAGTGATAAGCAACAGAAAAAATCAACATTTTGATTTCTCTAATGAAAAGAATGGGAGCATGGAAGCTGAGCAAATACAGTTCAACTTTAGGGAAGAAAAATAGGAAAACAACTTTATGACGTAGTAGATTCATTTCTCAGTTTTTCAATGGTCATAAATGTGGGGAAAAAATTGCTTTGTTTTTTAAGGGTATTCTTTTGTTTTATCCTCCGGGTGAATTAAAGTTCGGGGGGAAAAAAATATCCAGAACGAATCTTGTTTCTGATGCCAGTGGCTTTATAGAAGTAACACCTCCCAAAGGAAACCTCCCTTTTCAAAGCCACAAAGAGAAATAGTGTTTCTCACCTCTGCTTTGCCCACAGTATTTTCTAGAAGACCTGGGGCCACGGGGGACCCGTGACACCAAGTTGTAGCATTCGCACCTCGCTTTGTCAAGCTCATGTTCTATTTCTCTAATTCCACTCCCATTATTTCACAGGAGGTCTCTCTTTGCTCTCTCCCTGCTGTTCGTTTCTTTATTGCTTCAGTCCCCTCTTGCCTTTCTGACTTTGTTTGCTCCTGTGAGACGTTGACTGGGAAACTGAGGTGTAAATAACTCCCCTCCCCCCCTTTTTTTTAAGGCACTCTCATCTTCAGTTTCATCCTCTGGTGTCCTCTTTTAGATTTCAGTAAGCAGGTTAATCTAGTGTTCAAGCTACACAGATAGAGACCGAAGTAAAATTATACACTCACATTTGCCCATCTGCTATATAAATTAGCAGTTTGCTGAAGGTTGAGCAGATAATAGCAGACAAGGAGTGAAAACCAAAACAGAGTCTCTGAAAACAGCTTGCCAACATGGCTTTGTTTTAAACCATGAGGATGCAGGAGACTAAGCAGAATCCAGTCCAAAGTTCCAAGTGCCTGGTTAGGCACGTCAACCAATTCAGAGGTCATTGTTGTTGTTGTTAGTTGCAAAGTCGTGTCCGACCCATCACGACCCCCTGGACAACGTTCCTCCAGGCCTTCCTGTCCTCTACCATCTTCTGGAGTCCCTTTAAGCTCACGCCTACTGCTTCAGGGACTCCATCCAGCCACCCCATTCTCTGTGGTCCCCTTCTTCTCTTGCCCTCAATCTTTCCCAGCATTAGGCTCTTCTCCAGTGAGTCCTTCCTTCTCATTAGGTGGCCAAAGTATTTGAGTTTCAACTTCAGGATCTGACCTTCTAAAGAGCAGTCAGGGTTGATCTCCTCTAGGACTGACTGGTTTGATCGCCTTGCAGTCCAAGGTACTTGCAGGAGTCTTCTCCAGCATCATAATTCATAGGCCTCAATTCATTACTCTGCTCTTTGCTCTAGTCACTGGATCACTCTACTCATCATCACTATTTTATGGCCTCAGTTGTTCCTGTGTCCCTGTGTTTGACCAGACTCCTGGCTTTGTGTCAAGGGGAAGTATCATAGGAATTCAATTAAATTCAGAATCCAAACTATACATCAGGGGTCTTCAAACTTGGCACTTTTATGACTTGTGGACTTCAACTCCCAGAATTCCTGGCTGAGGAATTCTGGGAGTTGAAGTCAAGTCATAAAAGGGCCAAGTTTGAAGACTCCTGCCATACATCCTCAATCAATCAATCAATAATGAAGGAACAGAAGCTCCCTGGAATAACACGGATTACACTATGTTTGGGGAATGTAAGAAATTTCTAGACAGGAACACCCATTTCACAACATATCAGCAAACTAATGTGTCCGATAAATCTTTGTCCACTTTCACTCATAGAATCAACTTTTGAGTTATATTTTTTAAGGCATGTTCTAGGATTCTAGTCTGGGGTAGTAATGATTAATGTCCATTTTGCTGCTTAAGAAGAAGGGGCAATAAACTTTTGTGCATCCTTTATAACAAGCTAAGCATCTTTTATCATTTGGTAGTGATGTTCACCTATGATAATGACTTGACTGTTGAACATCATAATCAGTTTGATCCCTGATGAGACAAGTAGTAGCAGTTACAATCAGGAGTTGCGGGTAGAAAAGAAGCAATATGCTTGGATTGGCTTTATCATCATTTGAATAGGAAATCTAAAAGAAGCGAACCTCATATTAAATACTTTTTAAATGGCTCTTGAAAAAAAAGAGCAAGGCTTGATTTGTGTATTAAATTTCACGCTCACAATGGGAGACATGTTTTTCCAGATTATTATTATTATTTATATTATAGCATAGTAGCCTTTATTCTGTCTCCTTAAAGGCAACATGTGCAATATCCATTTGTCAGGGAAATCATTTGAGCAAAGAAGGTTTAGGAAGTTCCACTTTAATTTAGTTAATATTTTAATAAGTTTTATTTAAATGTCTACAATTAAAAAAAAAACAGAGAAGGAATAGGATCATTCCTTTTAAAATCTAATTTGGTATGTATGTCTCTGGCATTTTCCATGATTCTGGCAAGTTACATTTCATTCCACATTTATAAGATTTCCAAATTTTATTCCTTCAAAGTGTGCTACAGGTATAAGCAGTTCTCATGGGGATTTTAAAGTATTTTTAAAACATTTAATTTGTGGGTTTTTTCATACTTCAATACTTTTATAGAACTTACGAAGCTATCTATATGTGAAATTAATGGTAGAGAACCATTACTGTAGTTCCCTGTATACATTATTTCCTAGGCAACTTTATTTAATCTATTCTTTGCTATGGAGATGCTATACTTTGCTCTTTTCACACACACACACACACACACACACACACACACACACACACACACAACACATTACTCTAGTAAAGGTAAAGGTAAAGGTTCCCCCACACATGCGTGCTAGTCGTTTCTGACTCTAGGGGCCGGTGCTCATCTCCGTTTCAAAGCCGAAGAGCCAGCGCTTGTCCGAGGACGTCTCCGTGGTCATGTGGCCAGCATGACTAGATGCCAAAGGCGCACAAAAGAATAATTTAAAAAGTTCTTCTTCTGAGCTGCATTCCTGCTGTTATTTGTTGGCACTTTTCTATTAGCATGCTTTTTTACTGCATTGCAAGGAATATAAGATAGGAAATGTTCATCGGATGCCACCATTAAATTCTGAATGTAGTGAATCATGGAAAAAACCCTCATCCGTGAAACAAATACTTTATGGGGGGGGGGGAAGATCTTGAGATTCTAGAAAGAGTACAGAGAAGATCAACAAAGATGATCAGCAGACTGGAAGCTAAAACATATAAAGAACGGTTGATAGATTTGGGTATATCTAGTTTAATGAAGAGATGGACTCGGGGTGACATGATAACAGTCTTTCAGTATTTCAGGAGTTGCCCCAAAGAAGAGGGGGTCAAGCTATTCTCCAAAGAGCCCGAAGGCGGGACAAGAAGCAGTGAAAGAAAACTAATCAAGAAGAGAACCAAACTAGAACTAAGGAGAAATTTCCTGACAGTTAGAACAGTAAATCAGTGGAACAACCTGCCTCCAGAAGCTGTGAATGTTCCAAGACTGGACATTTTTAAGAAGAGACTGGACAACCATGTATCTGAAATGGTATAGGTTCTCCTGTTTGAGCAGAGGGCTGGACTAGAAGACCTCCAAGGTCCCTTCCAGCTCTCTTCTATTCTAACCCACCAAAAATTATTCTTCTTAGTCCCCGAAAAGAACAACCAAGCAACCTCAAAATTGATCCTCATATCGAAAATAGCAGTCACATCATCTATTTGTCTTGCCGGCTGCTAGGTGAGATCTACATGAGCTTTTGCAAGCCTCATCCCACCTCTTGAGTGACCCACATGAAAGCCACCAAGTCAGTAGAGCCTGCTTTTCTGTCTGTTCCTCATTCCCCATTAATCTTCTCCACATGATGGACTTTCAGTTCACATTTGGGGCTGAAATAATCAGAAAGCAATTGCTGTTCCAAAGAATGCTTCTATTTAAAGCTCAAATATTTGGAAGCACAGAGTGACTTGCAGCAAACAATGCCATTAGAAAGTATTGTGCAAACACACAACAAAGGACCCATGGTGTTATTCAATTCCAGTCAGACCATCCACCTCTACTTTTTTTTTCTCTTCTGTCTTTAGGTTATTTCTGCTATTCAGAAAAAGCTTCAAGCAATGCTCTCTTTTCTTCCAAGCATCGTGCCTGTGGTGCATAGCAATGATGCAACTTTGTTCTAGAATGCTTATAAGTTCATCCTCAGGGATTTACCACAGAAGGCAATTTTACTAGATGGTGTTTGTATGAAAAAAGAAAAAAAAAAGAAATAGTCTCCAAACTGTCTCTCGTCCCATCCATCCCCAGGCACTCCAAAAGTAAATTTGTCAACTTTTTGTACAAATACATATTTTTTACACATGATTAGGGCAAGAGAGAAGAAATATAATTGCAGTGAAATGACTAATTTGCATGATGCTATTTTTTAATATATATATATATATATATATATATATATATATATATATATATATATATATATATATATATATATATATATATATATACATACATACATACATACATACATATATATATATATATATATATATATATATATATATATATATATATATATATATATATATATATATATATATATATATGAAGGAAATATTTTTTGTTTTGTTTTTGCACCTTAATTTAAAAAACAAATCCATAGATTGAAAAGGCTAAAAGACTGAGTGAGAATTGTTCCTTTAATCAAAATGTAAACACAACAGTTCTTATTCAGCTCGGTTGAGCTTGATGATAATGACTTAGTAATTTTTGACTGTACGGAAATGATGGATTTTCCACTTATTCCCATGTGGCGGTAATGGCAGGATGTTTTGGTAAAGGTTGGCTAGACTCCTGAATCTATGACCCAAACATTACAAATATATCTCTGAACTGCATTTCCTTCGTTAGAGGCTTGTTATCCCTTTACAGCATCCAATAACAAGAATGAGGAACAAATAGCATTACCATTATGAAGGGAAGGAGCGAGTCTATTTAGAGGAATTCTTAATTGACCCAATAAATCTTAACAATTATTTTCAGGCCAGTGTGCATAACAAAGTTCCCATGAACCTCTTGGCAAAAGTTTTCTAAATCAGTGTTAGTACCTTGAAGCTAACTTTGCCCCTGCTACCTTATCAAATGTTTATTTTGTCAGTCTGTAGTAAATCCTGAATTATTGATTCGCAGGCTGCTGAAATCCACCCCAAAGAAAACAAAATCGTAAAAAAGGGTTGCAGTTGTAAATATTTCATTTTTAATCTTCCTTCTTAAAAAAATAAGAATCTTTAATAAAAAAAAGAAACTATACACATTCCTGTTACGTAATTGTACACTGTTTTAATAAGCATGTTTATCAAGCAGATGTGCAGAATTTAGAATTTAGAAATGTGTTCCTCACTAGTTGTATGCAACAACAATTGATGTTGGCTTCTTCACACACATGCACAGACACACACAGAGAAGATGGAGAAAGTGCTTTGGACCTCAAATGAACCCAATGCCTTGCTATTTATTAAATCAGCCTCTTTTTATTTTTATTTTTTTTATTTTAATTCCATTTATATCCCGCCCTTCTCAGAAGTCTCAGGGCAGCTTACAAGCTTAGCAGTAGCCTTCATTCTATGTATATGCCTGCTTATTAGGGCTTTCACACACACACACCCAAGCGGCATTATTACAAAGTCAGCTTAATTGCCCCCAACAATCTGGGTCCTCATTTTACCTACCTCAGAAGGATGGAAGGCTGAGTCAACCTTGAGCCTGGTGGGACTCGAACCTGCACTAATTGCAGGCAGCTGGTGTTACTCAAGGAGGCATTAGCCCACTGTTCCACCAAGGCTCTCCAGTAGGGAAAGGTGCTTTTTCAAGAGGCAACTGGACTTCCTTGTTTTTCTTGGAAGATGTTTTGCTTCTCAGCTCTGACTGGATGGTGGGGGAATGGAAGGATTTCCAAAGAGTGCTAATGACCAGATGACTGATATAAATCCTTCCATTCCCCCATCATCCAGTCAGAACTGAAGAAGCTTCTTGGATGAGAAGCAAAACATCTTCAAGGAAAAAAAAACCAAGAAAGTCCAGTTGCCTCTTGAAAATGCACCTTTGGGACAACCACGACCTGGATAACTCCATGGACACATTGCACCTAAGCTTGTGAAAAAGAGGTAGTGTGGTTTCTTCAGTCCTCACAATACAGTATTTTCAACAAATGAACTCTTTAAAGCAGCCACCTCCCTTGGTCCCATTATTATGATTCATTGCACAGTCAGCCAGATATTTTGTTCACCCGTTGAATCCTTCCCAAGGACCTGGGATAGGCAGATCTTGGTGTATGATTGTATTAAAAATATTGTAGCAGGATGTAGGCTGCAAAAGCTGCCTTTTGCAATTGACTGGTGGTGAGTTTGTCAATGCTGATGAGATTGAAGTGCTGTTCCAGTTCTTTTGGGATTGTGTTGTGATTCAGGGTCAGCCTGTGGGTTCGGCAGTTGGGTCGGATGACTCAGAGGAGGAGGGGGGTGTTGAAGACCTTGCTGAGGGGGTTGAAGATCTTGCTGATGATAGCCCTCAGCCAGGCTCCTCCCACTTGGTCACCACGGAGACCCAGCTGTGTGAGCCTGACAGCGTGGATGAAGATGACCCACAGCTGGCCCTGTTCAAGGACACCCGACGCAGGAGGCAGTCAATTAGGAGTAAACAGAGGAAGGCAATGGGGCTTCTCGGAAGGAGACAGAGAGAAGCCACACCCTGAACTCTATATAAGGGGAATGTCTGGGAGGGCTGGTTTGCTGAAGGCAACGGCTCGGATGGTTCGTGTTTCTTAAAGCTCCTGTTTCTTGGTTCGTGTCTTGTTTGTTTTTGTAGCTATAAATTTGGCAGGCGTAATTCCAGCCTCTTGCCGTTTGTAAAGGGGTTGTCCCTGCCTTTTCTGCAGGGCCGGTAGCAGGCTGGTACAGAACAGATTGTACCTGTCACCTCTTACCACTAGTACTACAGTAGCTTTGCTTTCTTATTATTATTTTTGCAAACTTACGCAGAAGCTTGCTTTAATGAATATCCGAGAACTGCTGCATTTGTATTTACACGCAATCTAAGATATTTGTTTCAAATCATGTTTAAGCTTCCAGAACATTAATAAGTAATGCACTCAACTACTTTAAAAAAAACACAATAATTTATTTTAGAAGATGCCTTACAATATATACTTGATCCTGTCCCGTGGATGCTGTTACTTACCTGTTTGTTTGTTTGTTTATTTTTGTTGTTGTTGTTGTTGTTATTTTGTTTTCATCCTTTTCCTCCCTGAAATATTCCGAGATGTAAAATTGTAATCAAATATTGGGCAGAATCCATCCAAATTAAGTCTTTATTCTTCCGCATTACACAACCAACAATTATTTTGCTTAATGTTTGATTGCTTGATTAATTTTGTTTCTAGAGTTTGAATTGTTCTTTTAAGCTACTCCATCAAAATGAAATGCCACAGTCAAGTGGAAAGACAAGGAAAGTCAGCTAATTCAGGAAAAAAAAACATTCAAGAAACTACAGAAAGTAAATGTCAGTTTATTGAAGCCAGAGCTATTATAGGATTATGACGTCACATATATTGATTGAAATATGTAAAATTAACTACCTGCTTTTCCTAAATTAGCTAGCTACCTAGTATAAGAAGAAATTCACAATTATTATTAAAACAGGTTTGATTGCATCATTGTGGCCACCATGTTAACTCGTTTAACTGTACCCTCCACACACCCGCGGCTGAGGAAAAAAAAAATAGCCAACAGGTATCTCCATACATGGGAATTCCCCTATCTTTTGTTATGTGCAATTAAAGTGGCATTTTAATTAATAAATTTATGTTTTAAATAAATATGGTAACATAATATTTCAAACTTCTAAACGCAATTTCAAACTTCCAAACATCATGGTGGTGGAGTGTTCAGTATGCAGTATTGGAAGCTAATTCAGCTGACTGCTGATTGTCAGCAATTCAGCAGTTCAATACTCACTAGCTCAAGGTTGATTCAACCTTCCATCTTTCCAGGGTTGGTAAAATGAGGACCCAGATTGTTGGGGGCAAGAGGCTGACTCTGTAAACTGCTTAGAGAGGGCTGTAAAGCACTAGGAAGCAGTATATAAGTCTAAATTCTATTCTATTCCACTCTACTCTACTCTACTCTACTCTACTCTACTCTACTCTACTCTACTCTACTCTACTCTACTCTACTCTATTCTATTCCATCCCATCCCATCCCATCCCATCCCATCCCATCCCATCCCATCCCATCCCATCCCATCCCATTCCATTCCATTCCATTCCATTCTCTATTCTATTCTGTTCTGTTCTATTCTATTCTATTCTATTCTATTCTATTCTATTCTATTCTATTCTATTCTATTCTATTCTATTCTATTCTATTCTATTCTATTCTATTCTATTCTATTCTATTCTATTCTATTCTATTCTTTGCCATTCCATTCCATTCCCACAGTAGCATAGTGGTTAGAATGCAATATTGCAGTCTGACTCTGCTCACTGCCAGCAGTTCAATTCTCACTGGCTCAAGGTTGACTCAGCCCTCCATCCTTCTAATCATATTCCTCTTGGTTTGTCAAGGAAATGTTTTATTCTGTATACAACTTAGTCACAAACGCCTGTACAATGGCAGTCTTGATAAGCTGCCTGGCCCTTCAAAACCCATTATGTAATGTGGCCATGGTGAAGCACACGTGCCAAAAATTTCTCCTGAGATATAACTGTAATAAACAAACAAAGCCAACACAACAGAATAAATCAAAACTCTAATCAGATTTCCCCTCTAAGAAATGTCCTGTTCCAGCTAAAATCCACTGGTTTGATGATATATATTTTTTTTTTTAAAAAGTAAGAGTCCCTCTCCGCCTTCAATACAGAAGCAGCGATCAAAGAGTTTTTACAACAAGCCATTATGACAGCTAAAGAAAGACAGAAGATGAATGCCTTGGGGAACAAAAGGACCTGTGGCAACTGAATGTAGACTTCCGACATCAAACAAGGAAGGACAAGAAAAGATACCTCAATCAAAAATGTCAACACACAAAAGGAAACAAGAAGGAAAGAAAAATGAGAGATGTTTCTAAGAAGTGCAGAGAAAGAATAGGAAATTTATTGTTATTTTATTTTTAATTCCATTTATATCCCGCCCTTCTCCGAAGACTCAGGGCGGCTTACAAGCTTAGCAGTAGCCTTCATTCTATGTATATGCCTGCTTATTAGGGCTTTCCCCCCCCCAAGTGACATTATTACAAAGTCAGCTTATTGCCCCCAACAATCTGGGTCCTCATTTTACCCACCTCGGAAGGATGGAAGGCTGAGTCAACCTTGAGCCTGGTGGGACTCGAACCTGCACTAATTGCAGGCAGCTGGTGTTACTTAAGGAGGCATTAGCCCACTGCTCCACCAAGGCTCTAGGAAATGTGGTAGACCAGTGGTAGACCAGTGATCGGTGAACTGGGAAGAAATCTGATAGAGGCCAAGGGGATTGGGGGACAACCGGGAGGAAAAAAAAAAACCTATTGAAATCCTCTACAAATGGGACAACAAAATTATATATACATTTTCAGGGACAGACTACGTTCGTAACTCTTTAGAAAATGAGATGTGACTAAGCTTATTCAATTCCTTAAAGGTATAGAAGAATAGCATGTTAAAGTATTGACGGCTCCATATAAATCAGGATAGAATAAAACCGTGGCAAAACATCGTGCAAGGAATAGTACATATTAAATTGAGATGCAGGAAAACACGCAAAGTATCTCCATTTCTTCCGTGCAAGCCATGAAAAACAAAAGCAATGAAAAACAGACGTG
>NC_139514.1:116147650-116172650 GCF_947247035.1 Vipera ursinii
CCGACAGTTAGAACAATTAATCAGTGGAACTACTTGTCACCAGAAGTTGTGAATGCTCCAACACTGGAGGCTTTTAAGAAGAAACTGGACAGCCATTAGTCTGAAATAGTATAGGATAATAATAATAATAATAATAATAAGAAGAAGAAGAAGAAGAAGAAGAAGAAGAAGAAGAAGAAGAAGAAGAAGAAGAAGAAGAAGAAGAAGAAGAAGAAGAAGAAGAAGAAGAAGAAGAAGAAGTTGGAAGGGACTTTGGAGGTCATCTAGTCCAACCCCCTGCTAAGGCAGGAAACCCTATACCATTTCAGACAAATGGCTGTCCAGTCTCTTCTTAAAAACCTCCAGTGTTGGAGCATTCACCGCTTCTGGAGGCAGGTTGTTCCACTGGTTAATTGTTCTAACAGTCAGGAAGTTTCTCCTTAGTTCTAGGTTGCTTCTCTCCTTGACTAGTTTCCATCTGTTGCTTCTTGTCCTGCTTTCAGGTGCTTTGGAGAATAGCTTGACTCCCTCTTCTTTGGAACAGCCCCTGAGATATTGGAACAATGCTATCATGTCACCCCTCACTCTTCTCTTCGTTAAACAACACATACCCAGTTCCATCAACTGTTCCCTATATGTTTTGGCCTCCAGCCCTCTAATCATCTTTGTTGCTCTTCTCTGTACCCTTTCTAGAGTCTCGACATCTTTTTTACATCGTGGTGACCAAAACTGGATGCAGTATTCCAGGTGTGGCTTTACCAAGGCATTGTAAAGTGGTATTAGTACTTCACGCAATCTTGATTCTATCCCTCTGTTGATGCAGCCTAGCACTGTGTTGGCTTTTTTGGCAGCTGCAGCACACTTGCTGGCTCATATTGAAGTGATTGTCTACTAGGACTCTGAGATCCCTCTCACAGTTACTACTATTGAGCAAGGTACCACCTATACTATACCTGTTTCCTGCCTGAGCAGGGGGTTGGACTAGAAGACCTCCAAGGTCCCTTCCAACTCTATTATTATCATTATCATCATCATCATCATCATCATCATCATCATTATTATTATTATTATTATTATTATTATTATTATTATTATTAAAAACTTTTATTCATAAAACATGAAACTCAGTAAACCGAACACTCAAATTGACTGGCGCTGATGGTTGACACGGGTTGCTGCCAGCATCCTATCAGGTATCTCTTTAAAATGTAAGATGTTCCAAGTAGCGCAGTTTTTTGTAGATTATTATTATTGTTGTTGTTGTTGTTGTTGCTGCTGTTGTTGCTGTTGTTTTGTTGTTTTGTTGTTGTTGATAACAATCTTGGATTTCAAAAGTAGGACTTTCCATTGCATTCCTGTGCCCATCAGTTCAATGAAAAGTCTCTGGCTGGATGGTGGGGAGCTGAAGAAGCTTCTTGGATGAGAAGCGAAACGTCTTCAAAGAAAAAAAACAACAACAAGAAAGTCAACTTGCCTCCTGAAGTAGCACCTTTGGGACATACCTCATCAACAATTTGCCTTTGACTTAAAAAGGCATGGAAGAACCACTTCGTTCTCCCCCGATCTATAAGACCCTGATCTGGATTGCAAGCCAAATAGCTGTGCATGCCTACAATTCTGTCCATTCTGCACATTTCTGCTCTCCTTAATGGTTCCTCGTATCTACATTATTCATGTAGACTAAAATTTTGAAAAGTGCTTGTTATGCTGTAAGCTGATTGATTTCTCTTTCTCTTTGTTCATTTTACAAATGTATCTCAGATGTTTTAGAAGAGGTGTGACTTTTTTTAGGCCTTGTACATTTTTCCTACAAATCTGTGCATCGTTTCCTTGGTTTTTCTAGGCTGCTTCTCAGATAAGATAACCTTTACTGTCATTTTTTTTTTTTTTACTGTGGGCACACTGGCACAGACGAACAATGAAACTCTGTTGCCTGCTGTCAAAAGTGCACACACACACACACACACACACACACACACAAATATAAATATTAATCATTGTCCATCTTGAATACATAACAGAAGGGGAAAGCTTTAGAGTTCACAAGGTTGACACTCTATGGAGTGAAACTGTGACTGAATCAGGATGTTCTGCTTTGGATACCATGGAGCCCCCTTGTTGTGATCCCCTGCCAGCCAGTGGACCTGGCAGTTGAGTCCAGGGAATCAGAGGAGGAGGAGGAGGAGGAGGAGGAGGAGGAGGAGGAGGAGGGGACTGAACAGCCATCAGAGTCAGAGGAAGGCTCTGATGAGCTCCAGTACTTACAATCTGAGGAAGAGCCTGGCCCCTCCACTCATGCTCAGGCTGAGACCCAGCTGTGCTGGGAAGCTGAGTCAGACTCTGAGGACTCAGAGGCTTGCAAACACCGAAGGCAACAAGAGCAGGACAGAGGGAGGCAAAGGGGCGGCTCCAAGGGAGGAGGAGAAGGCACTGAGAAGCCATGCCTTGGGGCTGCATAATAAAAAGGGAAGGTGTGGGTGGTGCCGGTTGCTCAAGGCAACCATTTGCAAAGGACTCAAGTTTCATAGGATCATGTTCTGATTGCCTTGCCTGTGAACAATTCTCCATTTGAATCGTGTTTTGTTTGCCTTTGCTTTGGGGACATTTTGCAGGTCTGTAAATAATATTAAAAGGGGTTTGTTTTTTCCTGCGTTTCCAGCCTACTTGTCGGAAGAGGGGTTTGTCCTTGTGAGTTAACAAGGACTCACGTAGGCTGGGACAGAACACCCCTCCTCCCAGAAGGTAACAAGGTCGTGAAGAGGATGTGTAGTGTCCCAGACAATACTTAGAAGTGTTTTTCAAAAGCACTAATGTGGTAGTTGGGATTAAAGATATATTGCTTATCTATCCATACTGCAGTAATGCCTGTAAGTTTCTTTCTTTTTTTTAAAAAAGTAAGTTTCCTATGTCCAGTTGTGTCCAACTCTAAGGGGTACTGCTCATCTCCATTTCTTGGCCTAGGGACCCAGCACTGCCCAAAGACGTTTTCTGTGGTTATGTGACCAGCATAACTAAATGCTGAGGTGCACAAACCATTGTTATCTTCCCAGTAAAGTGGTACCCATTTATCTACTCACATTTGCATGCTTCTGGGCATGAGCTGGAGCGAGGAACAGGAGCCCACCCATTATGCAGAGCTTGGCTCTTGAACCTGGGCTGTCAGCTCCCTAGCATTCAGGTTCAAAGTATCCATCTGTACTACAGTAATACAAGTATTTTTTTAAAAAAAATAAGTTTAAATGGTACTACTATTGTGAAAGCAGTGAAAGGCTTCTAATTGTGTGTTTTGATTACTATATATATATATATATATATATATATATATATATATATATATATATATATATATATATATCTCGAGTGCCGCGTAACAGAGTGAGCACCTGTTATTCATCCCAGCTTCTGCCAACCTAGCAGTTCAAAAGCACGTAAAAATGCAAGTAGAAAAATAGGGACCACTACGGTGGGAAGGTAACAGAGTTCCGTGCGCCTTTGGCGTCTAGTCATGCCGGCCACATGACCACGGAGACGTCCTCGGATGAGCGCTGGCTCTTCGGAAACGACTAGCACGCATGTGCGGGGGAACCTTTACCTTTATATATATATATATATATATATATATATATATATATATATATATATATATATATATATATATATATATATATATAATTTATTTTTATTAAAGTCAGAGATGGCATGGTATGTATGACTGGTCAATCAAACCAGGGAATTTTTAAAAAACCAAAACCACACATTCTGTGTTAAAGAAAAGTGTACACACCTTTCATTTAAGAATAAAGGCAGATAAAAGGCCAACAGCAATTTTTTGAACAGCAATTTAACTTTTGTTGAATGCTGAAACTACTAGGCAATCAGGCTGAAATAAACTTATACTGACAGTTTTCAGTACAGCCCAAAAGTATGCTAGCTGGAATTTTGTTATATTAATGCAGGGAATAAAATGGAATGCATATTTGCTGCATTAATGTAACAATATTCTAGTTATCCTTAATTATCTGCAATTATTATTCTGTATGTCCTTAATTATCCTTAATATCCTTAATTATTCTTAGAGATCTATTTTAGGGACTGTAAATAAATCTGATTATTGCTCACAATGTTCTGTATGACATAGTGCTTTTATGTGATTCTTCCCTAATTCATGTGTTTTTATTGTACATTGCTGTAGTGCATAGCCTTTCCTATGCAGCTTTCTTTAATATATATATATATATATATATATATATATATATATTTCTATTCAACTTATACCTAACACAAAACTTCATGATTAGCTTTAATGTATTTTTTTTACACAATATTTCCCAGCAAAGCAAATATTTCCCATCGTTATGGAACTTTCCCATATGTATGCTAATTTTTTTTTATTAAATTCTCCAGCTAAGAATTAAGAAAAACATCCTGAATTTGTTAATATTTGTCAGCTGTTTCTAGACAGGGGCCACTACTTTCAATAGGAAAGTATTAGATGGTCACCAATAGGAGTGACAATTTAAAGGTTGATTTAGTGGTGTCCAGAATTTCTTTCTATATATGACCAAGAGATGTGCATCATGTCAGCTCATAAATGAGAAATGATTTTCTTACTTGCCTCAGATTTCATAACTTATATAGCTATGTCGATTCAAAGACCTCAATATGCAACAATTCTGACATTATGGGCACTAGTAGCAGACCGTACATTTTGTCTAAGGTAAAGGTAAAGGTTCCCCCGCACATGTGTGCTAGTCGTTTCCGACTCTAGGGGCCGGTGCTCATTTCAAAGCCGAAGAGCCAGCACTCTGAAATAGCAGTCCTCATAACTCATTGCCATAGCACTTTGATCCCGCATGCCCGGCATGAGACAAAATGATTATGCTACCAGATAGTTTCCATTTTGCTCCCTGTTCAGGTACACCTTCTCCAGAACGGTCATACATTGTGAGGTATGTTGGCGCAGTGGTGAGAATGCTGTCTTGCGGGCTGACTCTGCCCACTGTCAGCAGTTTGATCCTGACCACCTCAAGGTTGACCCATCCTTCCCAGGTCAGTCAAATAAGGACCCAGATTCTTGGGGGCAACTGGCTGACTCTGTAAACCACTTAGAGGGGGCTGTAAAGCACTGTGAAGCGGTATATAAGTCTAAGGGCTATTACTATAAAAAAACATTCCCACTGCCAGGAGTTCGATCCTCACCGGCTCAAGGTTGACTCAGCTTTCCATCCTTCCCAGATCCAGATTGTTGTTGGGCAACAGGCTGACTCTGTAAACTGCTTAAAGAGGGCCGTAAAACACTATAAAGGAGGATATAAGTCTAAGTGCCATTGCTATTCTATTCTATTCTATTCTATTCTATTCTATTCTATTCTATTCTATTCTATTCTATTCTATTCTATTCTATTCTATTCTATTCTATTCTATTCTATTCTATTCTATTCTATTCTACTGCCATTAGCGGTGCAGTGGTTAGAATGTGGTACTGCAGGCCCACTGCCAGCAATTCGATCCTGACCAGCTCAAGGTTGACTCAACCTTCCATCCTTCTCAGGTCAGTCCAATGAGGACCTAAATTGTTGGGGGCAAAAGGCTGACTCTGTAAACCACTTAGAGAGGGCTGGAAAAAAATGCTACAAAGTGATATATAAGTCTAAGTGCTATCGCTATTTTATCTTGTGAAGAAGGCATCAGGCGAGCTACATGCGTATGCCGACGGTGTAACGAAAAATACGATCCAAGGTAAAACAGGTATGAGCAACTGTAAGTGCTATGAAAAGTGAAGAACAGAAGTCCTAGGGCCAGTGAGGGATGGAAAAAAAATACAGTTGGGCATGCTACTCGAGCAAGCCACTCTGTCAATATTTCACCAATCAGCAGGGAACCTCATCTGATTTTCAGGGGTGTGACAGCATGACAGGATAAAAGTGACAGGATAGTTAAGAGGGCCTTCCAACATTGCCCGTGCATTCACAAGCTTAGCATAGATATATTTAGGGAGATGGTTTTATACACTGAATGCCCATTGATTTTTTTTCCTTAAGCGGGGGCCGTGCAACTCAAATGTGTTGTTGTTTTGTTTTTTTTATTGTATGGACCAAATACAAAGGAACAGTTATCCTGTGTAGTATTAGTGTTGTCTCTGATCTAACTCTCCACTGACCTGCATCATTTTAAGTGCATTTAAATTCTGGTGGTTGGGTGGTTTTTTTTAGATTCTTTTATGTTTTTCTTTAAGTAACAGACAGTAAACTTCCTTGCAGCAACATTTGCTAGAGGGAGGATGACAGAAAGAAAGAGAGAGAGAGAGAGAGAGAGAGAGAGAGAGAGAGAGAGAGAGAGAGAGAGAGAGAGAGAGAGATGATAGTGAAAGATAGAGAAAGAAACACACTTGAGAGAGAGACAGAGAGTCAACATCCTTATCTTCAAAGATATTTGATGAAAAGAGTATTTAAATCAAAGGGATTTCACTAGTCCCCTGCAGACCTTGATAATAGTATGACAGTGTGTTTCCAGAAACAGTTCAGAATCCCATGACAGATTTAGAGCTGACACCATTTGCATAGTATCCATTTTAAGCTCTGAAATTGACTGCAGCTTGGATTAGGCATGTAAATCTCCAGTGGGAGCATTTTAGCAACAAATAGCATCGTGGTTACTTACAACACCTGGTCAGGATCCTGTCTTGCACACTGCTTGTGTGGCTAATTCAAGCAGGCAAATGACATTGTGCCAAGTGTTGCATCTTTGAATCTTCACCTGCCAATTGTGAACATATAGGGTGATAGGTTCCTAAGCCTTCTATGATGGTATACAAATATAGACAGAGTGATACACAAAGTATTAGCTCCACTTTATGGACCCTTAATAAGACCACATATGGAATACGGCATCCAGTTTTGGTCACCATATTATAAAAAAGATGTAGAAACTCTGGAAAGAGTGCAAAGAAGAGCAAATAATAAGAATAGAATAGAATAGAATAGAATAGAATAGAATAGAATAGAATAGAATAGAATAGAATAGAATAGAATAGAATAGAATAGAATAGAATAGAATAGAATAGAATAGAATAGAATAAGGCATGCGGTGGCTCAGTGGGTTAGGACGCTGAGCTGGTCGATCGGAAGGTCAGCAGTTTGGCGGGTTGAATCCTGAGTGCCGTGTAACAGAGTGAGCGCCTGTTACTCGTCCCAGCTGCTGCCAACCTAGCAGTTCGAAAGCACGTAAAAAGACAAGTAGAAAAATAGGGACCACTACGGTGGGAAGGTAACAGCATTCTGTGCGCCTTTGGCGTCTAGTCATGCTAGCCACATGACCACGGAGACATCCTCGGACAAGCGCTGGCTCTTCAGCTTTGAAACGGAGATGAGCACCGGCTGCTAGAGTCGGAAACAACTAGCACACATGTGCGGGGGAACCTTTACCTTTACCTTTAAGGAATGGAAGAATAGAATAGAATAGAATAGAATAGAATAGAATAGAATAGAATAGAATAGAATAGAATAGAATAGAATAGAATAGAATAGAATAGAATAGAATAGAATAGAATAGAATAGAATAGAATAGAATAGAATAGAATAGAATAGAATAGAATAGAATAGAATAACTGAGTTATAAGATACATTGTAGATCATCTAGTCCAACCCCCCACCCAAGCTGGAGACCTACACCATTTCTGACAGATGTCAGTCAGGTCTCTTCTTGAAAGCCTCCAGTGATAAAGCTCCCACGACTTCCAAAGGCAAATTGTTCCATTCATTTTATTGTTCTTCTCACTGTCAGAAAAGTTCTTCTTATTTCTAGATTGAATCGCTCCTTCATCAGTTTCCATCCATTATTCTTTGTCTGACTTTCAGGTGTCTTTGGAAGAAAAAAAAACATAAGACGATTAAGGGCCTGGAAACAAAAACTTGTGAAGAACTGGGTGGGTATGGCTAGTTAGAGAGAAGAAGGGCTGAGGTAACATGATAGCAGCCTTCCAATATCTGAGGGGCTGCCCCCAAAGAAGAGGGAGTCAAGCTATTCTCCAAAGCGCCTGAAGGCAGGAGAAGAAGCAACGGATGGAAACTCATCAAGGAGGGAGGCAACCTAGAACTAAGGTTCCTAAATGTGAGAACAATTAACCTTGCCTTCAGAAGTTGTGGGTGCATCACTGGAGGCTTTTAAGAAGAGACTGGACAGCCATTTGTATGGAATGGCATGGGGTCCCCTGCCTGAGCAGGGGGTTGGACTAGAAGACCTCCAAGGTCCCTTCTAACTCTGTTATTCTGTCACACAAGTGTATATATCAGAAGAGAAAATCCTATTTGTCCGAAGAAATTGGAGATGGAGGCTGGATAAACACACAAACAAAGAGAGAGAGAGAGAGAGAGAGAGAGAGAGAGAGAGAGATACAGAGAGAGAGAGAGAGAGATACAGAGAGATACAGAGAGAGAGAGAGAGAGAGAGAGAGAGAGAGAGAGAGAGAGAGAGAGAGAGAGAGAGAGAGAGAGAGAGAGAGAAAGAGTACTGTGCAAAAAAAATTAAAAGAACTTGAATAATTATCAGAGATATGGCTGGTAGCATATATATACTACTTATTTTTTTATGAAATGAATATGTTCACGGGTGTAGAGTATCACCTTAAATAATTCCATATTAATATTTAGCACCTAGCCATAATTTATTGATTGGATGCCAGTGAATAGCATTAACAAAGTGACTTCTGGCATCGTGTTATTTGTGAGAAGGTCTCCATAGATAATGAGGTGCAGAATCCTGGATGCACAGTATTACTGTAATATTGGGTTTATTATAGCTTATGAATCACATTGAGCGATAGTGACCCGAGCAGGGCAGTTCCTCTGTGGTTCTGAATCATTATATTGGCAGAAGTCCTCTGTGCCTGGTAAATCTTAAGGTTTTAGGCACAAAATTCTTAATTATAAAAGAAAAATTATCAGTGGCTTAACACTCTGCTGGGAAATTAAGTCTTGCAGAGCAGAATCCCAATAGGGAAAGTCTGTTTTGCACAAATTAAATTGACTTGTGCTGCCCAAACAGACTAGATGATTTTGAAAAGCTAGGGTGGTTAATTGCAATGCTTGGCATCTTTATGCAGACCTGCCAAGTCCTCGCGCACAGGAACTGACTTGGTTTATCCAGCACCATGAATGCTTGCTTCTCAGGACCACATTGATGGCCATTTGATTGTAGGTTATCAGTTTTGGTCTGGGTTCAGACACTTCGATTGTTCTCAGTTCGCTATTCACAGTTTATCAAGGTTTTGAGGATAGGATTCCAATGACTTAAACAAACAGAGTTCACTTCACTTCACTGAAGAAATGCAAAACAATTTCCCATGACAACAACAACAGAACAGGAGGCCAAAATGTCATTCCACTAGTCCAGGGGTAGGCAACCTCGGCTCTTTTATGACTCATGGACTTCAACTCCCAAAATTCCTGAGCCAGCATGGGTGGCTCAGGAATTCTGGGAGTTGAAGTCCACGAGTCATAAAAGAGCCAAGGTGCTGGCTCAGGAATTCTGGGAGTTGAAGTCCACGAGTCATAAAAGAGCCAAGGTGCTGTCTCAGGAATTCTGGGAGTTGAAGTCCACGAGTCATAAAAGAGCCAAGGTGCTGGCTCAGGAATTCTGGGAGTTGAAGTCCACAAGTCATAAAAGAGCCAAGGTTGCCCATCCCTGCACTAGTCCAAAAAATCCATTCCAGAGATTGCACAATAATTTGTCTGAAAAGGGACAGGGTCAGTGGTGGGATTCAGCCAGTTTGCACCACTTTGGCAGAACCAGTAGCTAATTTTGTGTTGCCCAGGCCCAGAATGGACTTCTGGAAGTGGCATCCATGCAGAGAACTGGTTGTTCACATATCTGAATTCCACCACTGGATAGGGTCTCCTCCTTGAAAAGGGAGTTGACTTGAAGACCCTCAAGGTCCTTTCCCACTCTGTTATTCAGTTTTTCTGTATTTTTCCCCCCTTGAATTTGGGGGTAAACAAAGATAACTCACTCTGTTGTAATGTTCAAATGCCTGCGTGTGGGCAGAATATCTGCCCACACGCAGAATATTCAATGTTGGTGAAGGTGGTCTTAAAGATTCTTTGATTGGGCTGATACTGTTGGTTCTTTGGCAGTTTCTTGATTGCTTACTTGATTGTTGGTCTGATGTTAACCTTGGAGTTAATTTCTGCTGATCTGGCTGCTGTTTGCTGGGGGAGAGATGCTGGAGTCTTTTTGTTCCCTTTTTGGGCTGGTTGATTGTCTCTTTTGCATAGTCTATACATGTTTGTTAATGTCTGTGTATCTATTGATGGCTAATTTGTCAGACTCAAATCATCCCTGAAAATGGGAAAGTCAGGTCTGCGTGCATTGCCTTCTCCCACACTGGCTACATTTCCCCCCCCCTCAAACGTTGTGGATTCTAACAGAAGAAAAAGGTAAAGGTAAAGGTTCCCCCGCATATGCGTGCTAGTCGTTTCCAACTCTAGGGGCCGGTGCTCATCTCTGTTTCAAAGCCGAAGAGCCAGCGCTTGTCCGAGGACGTCTCCGTGGTCATGTGGCCGGCATGACTGGATGCCAAAGGCACACGGAACGCTGTGACCTTCCCACCGGAGTGGTCCCTATTTTTCTACTTGCATTTTTACGTGCTTTCGAACTGCTAGGTTGTGTTGTGATTCAGGGTCAGCCTGTGGGTTCGGCAGTTGGGTCGGACGACTCAGAGGAGGAGGAGGAGGGGGGTGTTGAAGAGCTTGCTGATGATGGCTTTGAGGCTCCGCAGAGCCCTCAGCCAGGCCCCTCTCACCTGGTCACGACACAGACCCAGCTGTGTGAGCCTGACAGCGTGGATGAAGATGACCCACAGCTGGCCCTGTTCAAGGACGCCCGACACAGGAGGCAGTCAATCAGGAGTAAACAGAGGAAGGCAATGGGGCTCCTCGGAAGGAGGCAGAGAGAAGCCACGCCCTGAACTGTATTTAAGGGGGAATGCTTGGGAGGGCTGGTTTGCTGAAGGCAACCGCTTGAAAAGCTCCTGTTTCTTGGTTCGTGTCTTGTTCTATTTGTTTTTGTAGCAAGAAATTTGGCAGCCATAATTCCAGCCTCTTGCCTTCTTGTAAAAGGGGTTGTCCCTGCCTTTTCTGCAGGGCCGGTAGCAGGCTGGTACAGAACAGGTTGGCAGCAGCTGGGACGAGTAACAGGCGCTCACTCTGTTCCGCGGCACTTGGGATTCGACTCGCCAAACTGCTGACCTTCTGATCGACAAGCTCAGCCTCCTAACTCACTGAGCCACGGCATCCCTGTGAACAGAAGAAAACAAGTCTCCAATTTTTGGAGGCCTTGAATTCCATTAGAAAAACTTCTCTCCAACTTCTGTCTTCCTTAATGAGAATTGGTTTGCTCACTTTCAAAATATTTGCAGTCGCCATATGCAGAAAGAGAGCTGAGAGTCACACTATCAAAGCTACTTGAATTTTGAAAGTGGATTGTTATTATTATTATTATTTTCTCCAAGCGATTTGACATGCTAAGAGCACAGAAGGTGTGAGTCAGTTGGAGAGAGCATCGTACTTTGCAAAGCTGACGAATGCTTTGCCACTTAAGAAATCCATTAATAGTTGTACAGCATGTGTTACAAGTTTAATAGTTGTACAGTATGTGTTACAAGTTTGGGCGATAGCAGAATGATGAAGAAAAAGAGAAAAGGCAGTAGATGTCTTAAGGAACAAAAACTGGAAGCCAGAGTGGAGCCAAATGGATTAACAGAGGCCAATCAAGCTTAGTGAGATTCAATCAATCAATTTATTACAGAGATTGACCAATGATTAATATAACTCCGTCAAAAGAATTTATAAAATGCAAGGGAAATTAAATACTGAAAAAAAGAAGATTAAATAAATGCATAAGTGGAATAAATGGTGCAACCCATAAGATAATAAAATATGAAGCTAGGTGCTGTACAATATGAGTGACAAAATATGGACAAATGATAACATTCAAAACTAAAATCAGGGCCTAATAAAATGTTAACGTGCTAAATAATTGTGCAAACCTCCTGAAAAATTTCAAGAAAAACAATTGAGCTTACAAAGGTAAAGGTAAAGGTTCCCCAGCACATGTGTGCTAGTCGTTTCCGACTCTAGGGGCCGGTGCTCATCTCCGTTTCAAAGCCAGAGCCAGCGCTTGTCTGAGGACGTCTCCGTGGTCATGTGGCCGTCATGACTGGACGCCAAAGGTGCATGGAACGCTGTTACCTTCCCTATTTTTCTACTTGCATTTTCACGTGCTTTCGAACTGCTAGGTTGGCAGAAGCTGGGACGAGTAACAGGCGCTCACTCTGTTACGTGGCACTTGGGAATCGACCCACCAAACTGCCGACCTTCTGATCGACAAGCTCAGCGTCCTAACCCACTGAGCCACCACGTCCCTTTGGGCTTACATAGGATCGATTAAAAATTGTGCAGTTAATAGAAAGAAATAGAATAGGAAACGTTTACGTTGAAAAGGTCAGTTTCAGTTTAAGGGTATATCTATCAGGAATGAAAACAGTGATGAAAAGATAAGAAGCTTACAAAGAGTAGACATTTGTGACTGGATCTGGCAGGCTTAAATCTGAATATTGAGATCTACTTACAATTTCATTGAGATCTCAAAGGTGCTTTTTCAAGAAGCAACTGGACTTTCTGGTTTTGCTTTGAAGACATTTCACTTCTTCAGGTGTAACTGGATGGTGGGGAATGGGAGGTTTTATATTCGTTGCAGACAGCCGGTCATTTGCATTTTTAGAGAGGCACTGAGGCCACTTGGAGGTTTATCTGTGTTTCAGTGCTTTTTCAGGAGGCAACTGGACTTTCTTGCTTTTCTTTGAAGACGTTTTGCTTCTCATCCAAGAAGCTTCTTCACCTCTGACTGGATGGTGGGGAATGGAAGGATTTATACTCCTCACAGATAGCTGGTCATTTGCCTTATTTAGAGAGTTGTTGAAGCCACTTGGAAGATTAATCTGTGTCCTTAGGGTCACCTGAGTGGTGCAAATGGGTGTGGAACTTTCTTGGAAGCGTTGAAAGAATTGTGTTGTTAGACTGGGGATAGATGATGTCATATACCTCCACCTCTGTTGGGAGAGGGCTGTTCAGTTTGGACCTAGACAGCCTCTTGGAACCCACTTTCAAACCAGGGGTCCTCTCTGTCCAAAATATGGACTTTGCTGTCTTCAAAAATGTTGCCTTTGTCTTTTAAATGCAGATGGACAGCTGAATCTTGTCCTGATGGGTTTGTTCTCCTGTGTTGTGCCAAGCTTTTGTGAAGTGGTTGTTTTGCTTCCCCAGTGTACAGATCTGCACATGTCTCACTGCATTGTACCGCATATACCACATTGCTTACTTTCATTGAGGGAGAAGATTTACTTATTATTTCTGTACTGAAATGTAAGGGAGAGCACAGATTGATTCCTTACTGTCTTCTACATATACATAATACATATATACTTACATACACACACACACACACACACACACACACACACACACACACACACACACACACACATATATATATATATATATATATATATATATATATATATATATATATATATATATATATATATATATATATGTTTTAAATGTTTGTTAAGTATTTAGATTATCTTGCTAGGCCCCAAACATGGGACAAATCTTATTCCCTGTTTCAGCCTAACCCAAGGCCATCCACAGGCAGCTCATATTTGTGTAAATTTTTTGGATTGCTAACAAAGAATTAAAGGGAGACTGATATGCATTTCAAACTTATTTGTTCTCATCAGTCAGCCATACCCTTCTGAAACAGGAAATAAGATTTGTCCCATGTTTGGGGACTAGCAAGGTAATTTAAATACTTAACAAACATTTAACACATATCTCCCTTGCTTCTCAGCTAACAAAGAAAGAAGGAGCCTGTGGCCTAGAGGTTAAAACAACTGCCTAATGTGCAATCAGCCCAGGTTCTAATCTCAGAAGGGTATGGCTGACTGATGAGAACAAATAAATCTGAAATGCATATCAGTCTCCCTTTAATTCTTTGTTAGCAATCCAAAAAATTTATACACACACACACATACATATACATGTAAGAGAAAGCACAGATTGATTCCCTACTGTCTTCTACATATACATACATACATACATACACACACACACACATGTAGGGACACAGTGGCTCAGTGGGTTAGGATGCTGAGCTTGTCGATCAGAAGGTCGGCAGTTTGGCGGGTCGAATCCCGAGTGCCGCATAGTAGAGTGAGCGCCTGTTACTCGTCCCAGCTTCTGCCAACCTAGCAGTTCGAAAGCCCGTAAAAATGCAAGTAGAAAAATAGGGACCGCTATGGTGGGAAGGTAACAGCGTTCCGTGCTCATTTAGCATCTAGTCATGCCGGCGACATGACCACGGAAAGGTCCTCGGACAAGTGCTGGCTCTTTGGCTTTGAAACAGAGATGAGCTACAGGAGGGCTACGCAAGGAAAGATAAAAAAAAAGAAGTCCTACTCATCACTTGGGCTGCCTGAAACCAGGATTAATGCAAGATCCCTCTATTTTTCCAACTGAATTTCTTCAAAACTCTGTGTTATTCTGATTTTTCCCCATTGCGCCTCCCCCCCCAAAAAAAGCAAATAGATTTCTATACAAAGAAGAGAGAAATATAGAAGAATTGTTTAGCACAGAAATGAAGCTATTGAATACTTATATAAGAAACAAGAACTGTTATTATCACTGCTGGTTGGTTCTTTTCATAAGATGTCTTATAAATTATAAATGCTCCAACACTGGAAGGTTTTAAGAAGACACTGGACAGGCATTTATCTGAAATGGTATAGGGTTTCCTGCCTGAGCAGATGGTTGGACTAGATGACCTCCAAGGTCCCTTCCATATTATTATTATTATTATTATTATTATTATTATTATTATTATTATTATTATTATTATTATTATTATTGTTGTTGTTGTTGTTGTTGTTGTTGTTGTTGTTGTTGATGATGATGATGATGATGATGATGTTGATGTTGATGTTAATTGTAAATTATTGTCATTTCAGATGAGGATTAAATGCCTAAATTTTTACTTGTGATATAATTCTTTTTTTTTTTGAACCGATGTTACAAAATGATAAGCTCACATTCATTTCCCGTATGTTCTGTCTATTAACGATGATACATATGCTACTTGAAATTGTGGTTTCCCCACTATTGGTGAAATGCAGAAGTGGGAGCATTCTTGTATTCAGTTAATCATTGCTTCTCTTCCAATTAAAAAAAATATGGTTTAATTTTATTTGAGTCATTTATAATTTAAGGAATTAAAACAAATAATTTCCAATTGACCAACAAACACCAATGATTACATTCTATAATTAACAGCTTAGCAATAACTCCGGGAAGCAGTTAAGTCATACTATGAACAAATTAACAAGGTATTTAAAATTTTGTCAAGGACGGGTCATTAACCGATATTTAGGGAAAGGGGACTATGGTGAACTTCCACGGCTCGTCCAGCTCCTGCTTATTTATCATTCAGGAATGAATAGAAAACAAAAACATTGATGGAAAACTTATGGAACCAGCCTTTATGGCAGGGTGTATTTTGAATTAACTTTATGCTAAATGCAGCACAGAAGACGTCGTTTTGCACAGAAGGAAAGAGCAGATATTTTACAAGATCAGATAAACTGTATCAGCCCTAATCTCACAGTAAACCCGATAGTAAAGACTAGTCCAGACACATGTGACGGTAATGGAAGGCCTCCCTGCTATACAATGGGTGTTGTACTTGATCCTTGGGATACAATGGTGCTGTTCTATTAGTTGTGGTGGTAACTGTTTTAATGTTTGAGCATTGCTTGCTGTTGTAAGCCACTTTGAGCTTCATTGGAAGTCCGTGTGAAGGAAGGAAGGGAGGCTTTCATAGAAGATCCAGAAACACGGCTTTGCTAGAAGATAGATTCTTAGTACAGTATTCTCATAGCACATGCAAGATCAGGATGTTGCTTATGACCAGTATGAGTTTGGACAGCAAGTGTTTGTGTGTGGGTGTGGGTGTGTGAATTTAGTTTAATGCATAAAGAATGGGAGGGTAAATTGTTAATGTGCACAGATTTTTTTTTGCCACATTGACGTTTCAATTATGCCTGGCATCTGTTATATAGTATGATATTTTCCAAATGAAAATAAACAGGTTTTTTTTTGGCACTTTATTGAGATGTAGAAGTAAAATATACAAATAAAACACACAATCTTTTTTCTTAATGATGAGGTGCAGTGATTAAGGACAATATGTTAAATCATTTTCATCTGATGACACCAAAATGGAAGTTTGGTTTGGTTTTATGGAGAACTATAGCCTTCTAGGGACGCGGTGGCTCAGTGGGTTAGGACGCTGAGCTTGTCAATCAGAAGGTCGGCAGTTTGGCGGGTCGAATCCTGAGTGCCGCATAACAGAGTGAGCGCCTGTTACTCGTCCCAGCTTCTGCCAACCTAGCAGTTTGAAAGCACGTAAAAATGCAAGTAGAAAAATAGGGACCACTCTGGTGGGAAGGTAACCTGGTGGGAAGGTAACAGCGTTCCGTGCGCCTTTGGCGTCTAGTCATGCCGGCCACATGACCATGGAGACGTCCTCGGACAAGTGCTGGCTCTTCGGCTTTGAAACGGAGATGAGCACCAGCCCCTAGAGTTGGAAATGACTAGCACACATGTGTGGGGGAACCTTTACCTTTACCTTATAGCCTTCTACCCTTTTGATAATGATGGATACCTTATGCTTGAGACACACAGAGAAAGAAGGTAAGAACCCACAGAAATTCATAAGATCTGGAGAAGAATGAAGTTGTGTAGGGAAGAAGAAGAAGAAGAAGAAGAAGAAGAAGAAGAAGAAGAAGAAGAAGAAGAAGAAGAAGAAGAAGAAGAAGAAGAAGAAGAAGAAGAAGAAGAAGAAGAAGAGGAGGAGGAGGAGGAGGAGGAGGAGGAGGAGGAGGAGGAGGAGGAGGAGGAGGAGGAGGAGGAGGAGGAGGAGGAGGAGAAGGAGAAGGAGAAGGAGAAGGAGAAGGAGAAGGAGAAGGAGAAGGAGAAGGAGAAGGAGAAGGAGAAGGAGAAGGAGGAGGAGGAGGAGGAGGAGAAGGAGGAGGAGGAGGAGGAGAAGAAGAAGAAGAAGAAGAAGAAGAAGAAGAAGAAGAAGAAGAAGAAGAAGAAGAAGAAGAAGAAGAAGAAGAAGAAGAAGAAGAAGAAGAAGAAGAAGAAGAAGAAGAAGAAGAAGAAGAGGAGGAGGAGGAGGAGGAGGAGGAGGAGGAGGAAGAGGAGGAGGAGGAGGAGGAGGAGGATCTATTGAGAAGAAAGAAGAAATGAATGCCACCTTTTCAATATTTTCCTCCTTCGGTTGGATACTGATTACAAATTCTAAAGAACAACCAAGGACATTCTCTTGTTAAGTATGTCTCACTACAATACAATGAGCTGGTTACTTGCTTTGAAATGTGCACCTATTCTAGTTAAAGAGAATGAATTGTACAGAAATAAAAGGAAACATGCTCCATATGCAGTCAATATTTGTGTCTACAAGTGGATAAGTAACCTTCGTATGAACTACATATGTTGTAATTGTTTTGCAACAGAATATGCACTATTGTGAAGAGAGCTGAACAGAATAAACAAATGAAAACAAATGCTTCTGAGTTTTCACATGCCATCTGATTATTCTGGCAATTATGTACGTTAATGATGTGAACACATGCTGTTAAATGTTTGGAAGCATAAATCACATGGTTTCCATGAAACTAGGAGATACTTGTTAAGATAATCCAAAGTTTTAAAAGAGCAAAGCAATGATACTTTAGTTTTTTTCTTAATTATATACAAATGGATGTTTGTTTGTTTTTTTCTTCCCAGTACTGCACTTCCTATCTTCCGCAATCCTTAGGATTCTGTTGTTTTATTTTATTTATTTTATTTTAATTTAATTCCATTTATATCCCGCCCTTCTCCGAAGACTCAGGGCAGCTTACAAGCTTAGCAGTAGCCTTCATTCTATGTATATGCCTGCTTATTAGTGCTTTCACACACACCCCAAGCGGCATTATTACAAAGTCAACTTAATTGCCCCCAACAATCTGGGTCCTCATTTTACCTACCTCGGAAGGATGGAAGGCTGAGTCAACCTTGAAGTTATAAAACTTCCTAATTACCTATCTACATGTTCTGTCCCAGCCTACGTGAGTCCTGGTTCTGCTCACAAGGAGAAAGCCCTCTTCCAAGAAACAGGCAGGAACCACAAGAAAAAAAACCAAGTTCTTTTTTTATTATTATTATTAAAAAGATTTACAATTTTTAAATACAATAAACTCCCTCCTCCCCCTCCCCTCCCCTCTCCCCAACCCTCCCCTCCCCCCCTCCCCAACTTCCCAGAGCTGAATACAGGGTATAATAATACAAACATAAACTAAAATATGCTAACAACAAAAATAAAACGTCAAGTTCTACCGGACTTTAACTCTCCATAGTCATAATATTAATAAAATAACAAATAACTAATCATACATCATAAAAATCCACTACTTATTCAAATGCTAAATGAAACTTTTTAGTCCCATATTTATTCTGAATATATTCAATCCATCTTCTCCATTCCACAATATATCTCTGTTGCGAATGGTCTTTCAAATACGCTGAAATCTTTGCCATTTCCGCCAAGTTGGAAACTTTCAAAGTCCACTCTTCTATAGTCGGCAGTTCCTCCTTCTTCCAATATTGCGCAACTATAAAAGTCTTGCCGCCGTAATTAGATGCAACATCAACTTAGTGTCTATAACCAAGTTCTTTTATTATCCACAGACCTGAGTCAATGTCCAAGGCAAACAAACACAATTCACAGAAACTCAATCCTCAACACGAACGGTTGCTTTCGGCAACCAGCATCTCCCACACCTTCCCTTTTATCATTCAGCCAAGGCATGGCTTTCCTAATGACTTCTCCTTTGCCTTTCGAGCCGCCCCATTGCATTCCTCTGTCCTGCTCGCTTCCCTTGCCTGTGCTTTCGTGCAGCCTAGATTTGTCCCAGCTGTTGTTCATTACTGTCTAACTCAGACTCCCAGCACAGTGGTGTCTCAGCCCGAGCATGAGTAGAGGGGCCAGGCTCCTCATCAGATTGTAAGTCTTGGAGCTCCTCAGAGCCTTCCTCAGACTCTAATGTCACTCCAGGCCCCTCCTCCTCATCTGATTCCTCAGACTCAGCTGCCGGATCCACTGACCGGCAAGGAATCACAACACTACCCATTTAGTCACATTTATTAATGAATCTGGGTGGTGTACAATAAAGTAAGAAGAAACCAAAGATAAATACATGTTGTACATACACAGATGCACAAACACACATGAAAAGAGGAACACTGATTGCCCAATCAATCAAAGCCAAAGGTTCCTGGAACAATAAAAACATTCATAATTTTATGGCTACAAAAAGCTCTTCAAATCTACTGGAAATATAATTCAGTAGAGGTTTTTCCATCAGGACCGAAAGCAGATTCCCATTGCTTCTGGCTGTTGGATTGGATACCAGCTAGATTTTCTCATTTTAAGAAAGATTGCATACTTAAGGCCAAAAACAGGAAAAGAACTCATACTTAACCCTGAGTTCCTTAGTGCACTCTGAGCATGGCTGTTTTCTTGCAGACATTGCAAGAAAACATCAATGGTGAAAAAAGTAAGTTTCTACATTTAGGCAAGAAAAACCAAATGTACAGGTATAATATAGGTAGTAACTTGCTCAACAGTAGTAACTGTGAGAGGGATCTCAGAGTCCTAGTGGACAATCCCTTAAATAGGAGCCAGCTGTGTGCTGCAGCTGCCAAAAAGGCCAACACAGTGCTAGGCTGCATTAACAGAGGGATAGAATCAGGATCACATGAAGTATTAATACCACTTTACAAGGCCTTGGTAAGGCCACACTTGGAATACGGCATCCAGTTTTGGTCACCACAGTGTAAAAAAGATGTTGAGACTCTAGAAAAAGTGCAGAGAAGAGCAACAAAGATGATTAGGGGACTGGAGGCAAAAACATATAAGGAACGGTTGCTGGAATTGGGTATGTTTAGTTTAATGAAGAGAAGGACTAGGGGAGACATGATAACAGTCTTCCAATATTTGAGGGGTTGCTCCAAAGAAGAGGGAATCAAGCTATTCTCCAAAGCACCTGAAGACAGGACAAGGAACAACAGATGGAAACTAGTCAAGGAGAGAAGCAACCTGGAACTAAGGAGAAACTTCCTGACAGTTAAAACAATTAACCAGTGGAACAACCTGCCTCCAGAAGTTGTGAATGCTCCAACACTGGAGGTTTTTAAGAAGAGATTGGGCAACCCTTTGTCTGAAATGATATAGGGACTTCTAAGGTCCCTTCCAACTTTATTATTATTATTATTATTATTATTATTATTATTATTATTATTATTATTATTATTGTTGTTGTTGTTGTTGTTGTTGTTGTTGTTGTTGTTGTTGTTGTTGTTGTTGTTGTTATTATTATTATTATTATTATTATTATTACCGGTATTATTATTTAGAAGGGAAACAGGTTTGTTCTCTGTTTTTTACTTGATTAAGCAAGAAAACAACCAAGCTCAGACAACACCATGGACTATACAGTATTTGTAGAACATTTGTACCCTAAGGTTCCTTCTCCTCTTCCTCCACCTCCTCGTTCTCCTTCTCCTTCCCTCCACTTTCTTCATCTCCCTTCTCCATCATCATCTCTGTCATCACCACCATCACCACCACCATCATCGCCGGAGTGCTAAATGTAGGACAGACTATTTTGGAGATAGTGTCAAGGATCAAATAAAAAAATGGTCATGGAAGAAAGGAGAAAGTAGAATAATATGGGAAGGGATGATGAGAATCTAATATGGAAAAAAGGTAATTTAAACTGCCCAAAGGATGAATCGAAAATAGAAACGAAGAAAAAATTATATGAAAAGGGACTGGAA
This sequence comes from Vipera ursinii, assembly GCF_947247035.1. NCBI lineage: Eukaryota > Metazoa > Chordata > Lepidosauria > Squamata > Viperidae > Vipera > Vipera ursinii. The sequence goes on from NC_139514.1 coordinate 116,168,623, forward strand.
TAGCCTGGAAATCCTGTAATTATATTATTGAATGCTATCGAAGTGGAGTGATATATAGTAAAAGATGCATGAAAAAGGATCTTGATCTAACAATAAAGTGAAGGAAGTGTGTGTAATGCATCAAAGGGAATGAATTCTGGAAAAAAATAAGGATTAAAAATATTACATACTGAGTATAAACAGTTGCAAAGAATAGTCAAAGTTAAGATCAAAAGTTGGAGGAAAAACAATACATATCAAACTGACGAAAATAAAATTTTGTTTTTGAAGTGGATAAAAAAGTGCCAAAATGCTTATGGCAGAATGCGTGGAATTTAATATAACGCAATAAAATGTGGTGGGGATTTTGTGTGTGTGTGTGTGTGTGTGTGTGAAATAGAGGTGATGGAATGCTGAAATGAGTATTTGAGAGATTTATATGGTAATGACAGCAGTATGTCAAAAGAGTAGGATTGAAATTCATGCCATAAACCAAGGATAAATAAATCATATTTAACGTGGGAACAAGATAGGGTGTCACGTGTACATGATAAAGCAAGAAGAGTGTTAAAATATGGGTGGGATTGACTTACGGGGTAGCTGTGTGACTTGCCACTTTGTGCAATGGCTGCATCAGAAAATTGTGCAGACCCGTGGTGGCAGCACAGTCTTTAGAATGCAGTATTACAGGCTAACTCTGCCAACTGCCAGCAGTTCGATCCTAAGCAGCTCAAGACTGACTCTGCCTTCCATCCTTCTGAAGTCAGTAAAAAGAGAAACCAGTTCGAGAATCTAAATAAAACTCCAGGTTCATTCCGTCTCCAAAAATCTCACTGTTTATTGAATACATTACATGATAATGTTGAAGCAAAACTCACTCTGAGGTTCCAACACCAATTCATAGACTTAAATGATTTTCCCAGCCAAGCCCCCAACAACTTACATAATCTAGTCCAAATAAACAAGTTCACTTTTTTATGGGAACTGTCTACTTCAAACCCACACCTGTTATGGTGTCCTTGAGAAGGTTTCAAGCTCTCACAGTCTTCAGAGGAATTGTAGAAGTTTTCTTTCTCCATCTAACCCACTTGAAAGAAACACCTCCCCCCCCTCAATCTAAAAGCAAGTTGAAATGCAGAGGCACGTAGCTGCCAAACGTTCATCCTTGATACAAGATTTAAGAGATATTTAAGTACCAATAGTGAAGAGGAACTAAAGAGTCTCTTGATGCGGGTGAACAAAAAGAGTGCAAAAGTTGACTTGAAACTCAGCATTAAGAAAACCAAGATAATGGCATCCAGCCCTCTCAATTCCTGGCAAATAGATGGGGAAGAAATGGAGGTAGTGACAGATTTTATTTTTCTGGGCTCCAAGATCACCGCAGATGGGGACTGCAGGCAAGAAATTAAAAGACGCTTGCTCCTGGGGAGGAAAGCTAGGGCAAATCTAGACAGCATACTAAAAAGCAGAGACATCACCCTGCCAACAAAAGTGTGTATAGTCAAGGCCATGGTTTCCCCAGTTGCAATGTATGGCTGTGAAAGTTGGACCATAAGAAAGGCTGAGCACCAAAGAATTGAAGCCTTTAATCTATGGTGCTGGACAAGACTCCTGCAAGTCCTTTGGACTGCAAGACATTTAAACTGGTCAGTCCTAGAGGAGATCAACCCTGACTGCTCTTTAGAAGGCCAGATCCTGAAGTTGAAACAAACACTTTGGCCACCTAATGAGAAGGAAGGACTCACTGGAGAAGAGCCTAATGCTGGGAAAGGTTGAGGGCAATAGAAGAAGGGGATGACAGAGAATGAGGTGGCTGGATGGAGTCACTGAAGCAGTAGCCGTGAGCTTAAAGGGACTCCAGAAGATGGTAGAGGACAGGAAGGCCTGGAGGAACATTGTCCATAGGGTTGGGCATGACTTTGCAACTAACAACAACCACTCCCACTTCACAGTGCTTTATAGCCCTCTCTAAGCAGTTTACAGATTTGGTATATTGCCCCCAACAAACTGGGTCCTTACTTTACCAACCTCGGAAGGATGGAAGGCTGAGTCAACCTTGAGCCGGTGAGAATCGAACTGCCGAACTGCAGGCAGTCAACAGAATTAGCCTGCAGTACTGCATTCTAACCACTGCGCCACCATGGCTCATGGTGTGCCATGTAACAACTGGCACACCATGTAACAACTGCCAACATATATTTGGGTGGGGGAAGTTGTTTTTACCCCCTGCCTCGATTTATGGATATATATTTTTTTATTAGGATTTAAAATGGTGACGGCTTCAGCTACCTTTCAAACATGCAACCTTATTACCATAGTTATATTGTCTGGATGACATCTGATTGTAACAGTCAATCTAGAAAATTCATTTTGAACTCATAAAGTGTTATTTGGGAAGAACAGTGTAGCATAATCTGTTTGCTTGGTGATGTTGTGGGTTTTCCATTTTTAGTTTTTCAATGGAGCATTCGGTTATTTAATTAGACAAGCCTGGATAAATGTAATTTCATTTCGCATTAATGAATTATGGGTAGAGTATATGAGTACTGTGATTGGCATTCTAATATTTTTAACCAGGAAAATAAAGACTTTTTATATTCAGTTGAAAAGATTTTTTTAAAGAAAACAAACAAACGGGGTTTTATATTGCAACGATAAACAAATCTCGTTGTACAGATATCTTTGATAACCTTAGCTTCTAGATCGAATTGAGTTTTAGTGCCGTAGAAGTACTGTAATTGTGAGCTTTAGGAAGCATGCCTTTTGGAAAATATGAGAAGCTTTCAGATTCTGAACACTGGATTTCCTGTATCCCACCCACCTTCTTTCTTATTTTAATATTATTCTCCATTGAGCAGATCAGCTATCCTCCCCTAACACTCTTCTATTCTTACAAATACAAAATATGAGATCTTGCTAGTAATATCTTCTACAGATAACATTGGGAAAGATAAGTGCAGATTCTGAATGTACTATAACCCATACAAAAATTACAAAGGAGTTACAAATATGTTTATCAGTGAAGCATTCGATGCCTGTTGCGTCCTGCAGTCACCTCCATATGGGACTAAAGCAACATGCATCCAACGTTAAGTCAACTTTAGATGTGGTTTCATGTGGAAACAATTCAAAAATCAGAGAACCACACTGGATGAGAGGACTATCTAGTTTAGCTTCCAGAACAGAACCAAGCAGAAATTTCTTAAAAAAAAACAAAACCTCCAAGTATAACTTTCCCTAACTGCTTTTTCTCCACCCAACATCTGGGATTTCAATATGCTGTACAGCGCCTCTTGATTTTTGTAGCAACAAAGAACAGTTGCTCATTTAATTTTTTTTTTAAAAAGTGGAGCAATCCGGGGGTTCCATTCCTGAGTGACAAATCACCACACCCAAAGAGAAGCATCTCTGAGCAAGCTGGCTTTGTATTTTTTTTTTATTTTTTAATTTTTTTAGCACAACTGGAGCTGGATTGGAAAAAGAAATCTGAAAGAGAGAAAGCTGATTCCACACATGTGTATCCATTTATGCATATCCATATTCAGCAGCAGCAGCATCTTGGTGATTGTGACGGCTGTACGGAAGCTAAGCAGGGTTGGGTCTGGTTAGGACTTAGATGGGAATCTAAAAGCCGCAAACTAGAGAGAGAAGTAGCTACAAGCTAGATCAAGAAGTGAGAGGAAAACAATGGCAAACTCATCTGTATGTTTCCAGGAAGAGCAGAGAACAGAGAAGAACAGAGAAGAGCAACAAAGATGATTAGGGTACTGGAGGCTTAAAACATATAAGGAACGATTGCTGGAATTGGGTATGTCTAGTTTAATGAAGAGAAGGATGAGGGGGGACATGATAGCAGCCTTCCAATATCTCAGGGGCTGCCCCAAAGAAGAGGGAGTCAAGCTGTTCTCCATAGTGCCTGAAGGCAGGACAAGAAGCCATGGATGGAAACTGATCAAGGAGAGAAGCAACCTAGAACTAAGGAGAAACTTCCTGACAGTGAGAACAATTAACCAGTGGAACAACCTGCCTCCAGAAGCGGTGAGCGCTCC
>NC_139514.1:116175150-116177650 GCF_947247035.1 Vipera ursinii
TTTGCTCCCTGACTTTTGGGGTGTCACCCTTCTTTAACAGTCTTGGTGCTGTTGGACCAGCTTCTATCAATTGTCAAGGACAGCTCTCATTCAATATCAACATCTGTTTGTTTATTTAATTTATATCCCACCTGTATTGCTTTTTTATAAACAATTCAAAGTGGCAAATATATCCAGCCCCGTTTCCTCCTACTAACTTTCCTACAACAATCTGTGGGGTGAGTTGGCCTGACAGTGATTGGTCATCCAGCTGACTTTAATGCCTAATACAGCACTAGAACTCACAGTCTCCTGGTGGTTGGCCCAAAAGTCACCCAGCTGGCTTTCATGCCCAATGCAGGACTAGAATTTACAGTTTCCTGGTGATTGGTCCAAGGTCACCCAGCTGGTTTTCATGCCTAAGACAGAACTCACAATCTGTTAGTGATTGATCCAAAGTCACCCAGCTGCCTTTCACACCTAAGGCGGGACTAGAACTCACCAACTCCTGGTGATTGGCCCAAAGTCACCCAGCTGGCTTCCATGGGTAAGGTGGGACTAGAACTCACAGTCTCATGGTGGTTGGCCCAAAGTCACTCAGCTGGCTTTCACACCTAAGGTGGGACTAGAACTCACAGTTTCCTGGTGATTGGCCTAAAGTCATCCAGCTGGCTTTCTTGCCTAAGGCAGGACTAGAACTCACAGTCTCCTGGTGATGGGCCCAAAGTCACCCAGCTGGCTTTCACACCTAAGGTGGGACTAGAACTCACAGTCTCCTGATGATTGGCCCAAAGTCACCCAGATTCCTAGGGTAGAACTGCAACTCACTGTCTCCTGTTTTCTAGCCTGGTGCCTTAACCACAAGACTAAATGGGCTCATAAATAAACATCTGCTTTCTGAATCCCAAAGAACTTATTAAACATTTCCATTTTGGCATCCTTGGTAGTTTTACATACTTAGATTTTCTGCTATGGCAGTTTCCTTCTGAAGAGTATATCTCTATGGAAAATGGTTCCCTCGGGGTTTGTCAGTGTCTACTGCATCCAGTGCAGTTGTGTAGACCAGGGCTTTTCAACCAGTGGTACGGGTACCACCTGTGGTACATTGGCACCTGGCAGGTGGTATGCGAACATCCTAGAAAAGTGGTAGTGGGGGAAGGGAATGAGCTGAACCGGTGGCAGCACTGCACAAGCCTGAGCGAGAGACGGCGGGAGCTGCAGGGCTGTCGGGGCTCAGCGGAAGCGCCAGGATCAGCGCCAGGATCCAGCTGGAGCTCGGCACTCATCCTGGCACTTCTGCTGAGCCCAGAAGAAGCACCGATCAGCTGGAATGTTGCAGCATCCCCAGGGTCTTGTGATTTGCATTCAGATGCTTGGCAACTGATTCATATTTGTGACGGTCACAGTGTCCCAGGGTCATGTGAAGTGACCAAAACCTGCTGCAACCACCCAGCAGAGGGGGGGGGAATAAAAACCAAACAACCCATCCCCCACCCACCCCTGCTGCCAATCCTCAACAGAAATTCTCACAACAATGAAAAGCTCAAACAGGAGGAAGAGCGCCGCCGGGCGGGCAGGTAGGTGTCTTGCTCGGCTGTGGTGTGGGGGGCACTTTTTTCAGTGCCATTGTAACTTCGAACAGTCAGTAAGCGAACTGTTGTAAGTCGAGGACTATCTGTACTTCATCACTTTTTTCCTTTTTTTTTTTTGGTCATCAAGTTTTTGACACCTTGCTGGGCGACTGGTGGTACTCGGATGTTGTCATATCCTAAAAGTGGTACAATGGGTGAAAAGGTTGAAAAGTCCTGGTGTAGACCACATAAAACATGAGCTTCCTTACCCCTTAGAACAAAAACATGCCCTACAGCAACCACAGTTAATATTCTGGAATTGTGAGTTCTAGTGTTCTTCGTTTTTTTTCTTTTTCCTTGTGCATGGTGATATACTTTCTAGTAAAAAAAAATAACATTCATACTTTTATGAGCGGCACGTATAATCTGCAATTTAATTCCTGTTTCTCTTTCACTTGTCAGCCACATCCCAGTCAAAGAATTCTGTCTGCTGTCAGCGCAAAATGCAGCTTCCAAACAGGAGTGCAATTCTCAGTCCAGCAAGACTGTTGTTAATAACGTGATGGTATTCTAGTGTGTTCTTGAAGTTAATTTGCTTTCCGATCAAGGCATCACTGGGGTTTTTCCACCCTTGCATTTATTCTCAAGCAGCAAATGACAGTGGCAAGATCTGAAAGTTGTGAATTAAGGCAATGCTTTGCATAGGAAAACTGGGAAGAGGCGCAGGGGAACAGTCTCAGACACACATTTGCTCTAAGGCTGTTGTCTCAGGAATTGTGGGAGCTGACGTCCATAAGTCTTAAATCCAGATTGTTGGGGGCAATAAGCTGACTTTGTAATAATGCCGCTCCCCCCCCCCGAAAGCCCTAATAAGCAGGCATATACGTAGAATGAAGGCTATTGCTAAGCACATTTGATTTGTGCTTAGATTGTAAGCCGCCCTGAGTCTT
>NC_139514.1:116180150-116314269 GCF_947247035.1 Vipera ursinii
CTCTTGGGAGAAAATATATCTAAAGGAACAAGAAGAACAAAACACGAAATGGGATCTGGCTGATTAGAACTACACAAAGAACTTATCTGGAGTCTATTTTCAACTAAGACATTTCATTTGTTGCAATAAAGAGAAGACCATTTTGACTATTTTCTACAAAGCTGTGTCACGAAAGCAAGTGGCTTATTTCAGTGTTATGTAAAATCCCACTGATGTCAACGATTGGTTGATTATGTGGCATTGAGTCATTTTTGACTCCTTAGCAACCCCAAGGTAGATTCTCTCCATGACAATCTCTCCCTCACCTGGTCTACAAATGTTGTATTCATTGCCATTACAACTGAATCCATCTGGCCATCCTCTTCTCTTTCCTTCCCAACATTAGAGCTTTCTCTTTGCATAATTTTTCTGAAGTAGGATAATTTAAGCCTGGACATGTGTGCCTTGAGTGAGAACTTGTTTGATGGATGATCCATTTGTTTGCTTTCTTGACTGTCAAATGTATCCTCAGGGGTCTTCTCCAACACTCAAATCCAAACATATAGATCCTCTTCCTTATGCAACTTCTTCAAAGTTTAATTTTCACTTCCATAGAGGGTCTCAAGGAATTCCTTGCCTTATACCAGCGGTAGGCAACCTTGGCTCTTTTTTTATGACTCATGGACTTCAACTCCCAGAATTCTCGAGCCAGCCGTGCTGAGGGGAAAAGGAGAGGTTTCCAAGCTGAGCCATGCTGGCTGAGGAATTCTGGGAGTTGAAGTCCACAAGTCATAAAAGAGGCAAGGTTGCCTGCCCCTGGCCTAGACCTCGTGGACTTCAACTTCAAGACTTTCCCCTTAGCATGGCTGGCTCAGGAATTCTGAGAGTTGAAGTACCCCTGGCCTAGGCCTAGGCCGCTTTATGACTAATGGACTTCAACTCCCAGAATTCCTGAGCCAGCGTGGCTCAGTTTGGAAACTTCTCCCTTTCCCCTCAGCATGCTGGCTCAGGAATTCTGGGAGTTGAAGTCCACGAGTCATAAAAAAGCCAAGTTGCCTGCCCCTGGCCTAGGCCTCGTGGACTTTAACTCTCAGAATTCCTGAGCCAGCGTGGGGGAACTATGGCCCCTTCATGGCTTGTGGGACTTCAACTCCCAGAATTCCTGAGCCAGCCATGCTAAGGGAAAGGGAGAGGTTTCCAAGCTGAGCCATGCTGGCTCAGGAATTCTGGGAGTTGAAGTCCACGAGTCATAAAAGAGCCAAGGTTGCCTACCCCTGGCCTAGGCCTAGGCCGCTTTATGACTCATGGACTTCAACTCCCAGAATTCCTGAGCCAGTGTGGCTCAGCTTGGAAACTTCTCCCTTTCCCCTCAGCATGGCTGGCTCAGGAATTCTGGGAGTTGAAGTCCACAAGTCATAAAAGAGCCAAGGTTGCCTGCCCCTGGCCTAGGCCTTGTGGACTTCAACTCTCAGAATTCCTGAGCCAGCGTGGTGGAACTATGGCCCCAAAGGCGCATGGAACGCTGTTACCTTCCCACCGGAGTGGTCCCTACTTGCATTTTTTATGTGTTTTCGAACTGCTAGGTTGGCAGAAGCTGGGACGAGTAACAAGCGCTCACTCTGTTACGCGGCAATCGGGATTCGACCCGCCAAACTGCCGACCTTCTGATCAACAAGCTCAGCGTCCTAACCCACTGAGCTACCATGTCCCTTGTGTCAGATATATAGGCAGGCTTATTGAATTACTAAGTATATTCAGTACAGTATTATAGCACAAATAATAACATGAAGAATATTTGCTATCACTGTGGCTTAACATTTCCACCTTGGTTTTCTTCATTTTCTGATATTAGGAATCCAAATTTTGCTCTGTCCTCTTTCCCCCTCCAGTTTGAATCTGCCTATTTTTTGAAAATTTCCTCCCTAATGGGATGCATTTCCATCTTTGCATCAATATATGCATGTTTGTGTGTGTGTGTGTGTGTGTCAGCTCCACCAACATTTGCAAAATGGAATGCAAAATTGGGAGAAGGGTGACACTTTTGAATATGAAATGCTTTCCCTGCCTGTGTAACTTTTAATAGCAGTTGGAAGTGAGTTTTGAGACATGCCGTTGCCTGAAGGATGCAACAGTTGGCTTCTACCCTCTGACTCGTACACAAAAACACAAGCGTTGTACATTGTACTCAAGGGCAACAAAACTATTCTAGCACCAGAAGCAGAAAGCTCCATAAACTTTCTCCCTCACTGGCAGTAAAAGTCAAATAATAATAAATCCAATATAACATCTCCAAAGAGCTGTCTGAGGCTATCTCTACAGCATCACCAAGCAGTCCGGAAAGCTTTTTCAGTTATTTGTTGCCTGGAGAAAAGGACTGTGAGATCTGATCCTTCATTGGTGCAGTTGTGCCAGCTTGATAGCCCACTAGAGATGGTATCATTCACTAATATGGAAGCGATAAAAAAAGATAGTAAAATTCACCTATATTCCTGGCCATTTCCTTGATGAACCTTTCCTGCAACAATTCTGAAGGACCTTCAAGTCATTTGGTTCTAGGATGGTTGTGTTGTGATTCAGTGTCAGCCTGTGATACCGGCAGCTGAGTCTGATGATTCTGAAGAGGAGAAGGAGGAGGGGTTTGGAGAGCCTTTGGTGTCAGAGGGAGGCTCTGATGCACTGCAGGACTGTCAGCCTGGCCCCTCCCACCATGTTTCTCATCAGACTCAGCCATGTGAGCATGAGGTATTAGATGTAGATGATTCACAGCTCGATCTATTCAGGGATGCTAGGAGCAGGAGGCAATCCAGCAGAGCAGAACAGAGAAAGGCAATGAGGCAACTCGGTGAGAGGAGAAGAAGACAATGAGAAGCCACGCCTTGGGACTGCTGATAAATAGGGAAGATGTGGGAGGTGCTGGTTGCCAAAGGCAACCATTTGAAAACCTTCTTCTAGAGTTCTGGTCTGTTATTCCTGTTTAACTCTTGTTTGAACTTTTGATTTCTTTGTAAATAAATGTGGTTGGGTTTTTCAAGCCTGTTGACTATAAAAAGGGGTTGTCCCTGACATTCAAACAGGGCTGGTTGTAGGCTGGAACAGAACAGGTTGATCCATTGTTAGAAAAGCCTGTCTACAGGCAGTCCTTGAGTTACAATCAACCCTAATAGAATAGAACAGAACAAAACAGAATAGAATAGAGCTGGAAGGGACCTTGGAGGTCTTCTAGTCCAGCCCCCTCTTCAAGCAGAAAACCCTAGACCAGGGGACTTCAAATTTGACCCTTTTATGACTTGTGGACTTCAACTCCCAGAATTCCTCGGCCAGGCACTGCTGGCTGAGGAATTCTGGGAGTTGAAGTCCACAAGTCATAAAAGGACCAGATTTGAAGACCCCTTGCCTTAGACCATCTCAGACCAGTGACTGTCTAGCCTCTTCTTAAAAGCCTCCAGTGATGGAGCGCCCATGATTTCTGGAGGCAAAGCTGTTCCACTGGTTAACTGTCCTCACTGTCAGGAAGTTTCTCCTTAATTCCAGGTTGCTTCTCTCTTTGCTCAGTTTCCAATCAACCCTAACTCAACATTTATTTGGCTAAATGAAATATTTGCAAAATGATTTTTGCCCCACTTTATTGGCCTTTTGGGCCACGGTTGTTTTGTGGATGCCTGCAGTTGTTAAGTTAGGGATGCGGCTGCAAAGTGAATCTTCTGACACCCTCCCACTGGGTCAGAAAGTCACAAAATCCAATCACGTGACCCCCAGGACATGGCAACCATCATAAAAATGAACAGTTGTCAAGAGTCTGAATTTTGATTATGTGACCACAAGGATACTGCAATGGTCATTAAGTCACAATCCAGCCGTCATTAGGAAGAGGACAAAAACTATTTCATCAATCCATCTTCCATTCCATTCACAGTTCTACTTTCTTCTTCTCAGAGAGGGAAAATTCTCATCTACAGCACTCATTTTAATGCTTGCTTTACTCTAATCCTCCCCTTATTCCCACATTCTCCTCTACTTAAGGATTTACAAATTGGATTGTGCCTGAAGATAAGATTGGGACATCAAAGTGGAAATGACTGTAGACATGTATACTCACAGGTGCAAAGCTTAATAAAGAGTCCCCATCAGGTATGAGAAAACATAGTGTAAAATGAAGTTTCTGACTTTGATAGTTTATAATTTGAGAATCCATTTCCTTCAAATCTGAACATATTAAATCCTCTTCTCCTCTCATTTAATACCAGAAGCTTCCTGCAGTCTGAAGGCTAATATCATCACTCCCAGAACATTGCAAAAGCATACTTGGAATCGACAAACCAATAAAACATGATTATTTGTGACCTGCTCCAGAAGCTGAACAGCAATTCTGTACAGGCAGTTTATCATTCAGCAGAAGCACATCAGAATTGCAGCCGTGGTGTACTGGTTAAGGAGTTGGAGCTGGGTGGGGGAAGCTAAGTACACTCTCAACCTGGGAATTTCACAAGTAATTTCACCCAACCCAGGTAGGCAACCCTACATCATTTCAGAAACGTGGCTGTCCAGTCTCTTTTTGAAAGTCTCCAGTGTTGAAGCACCCACCACTTCTGGAGGTAAGTTGTTCCACTGATTAATTGCTGCAATTATCAGGAAATTTCTCCTTAGTTCCAGGTTACTTCTCTCCTTGATTAGTTTTCATCCATTGCTTCTTCTCCTGTCTTCCGGTGCTCTGAAGAATAGCTTGACTCCCTCTTCTTTGGGGCAGCCCCTGAGATATTGGAAGACTGCTATCATGTCACCCCTAGTCCTTTTCATTAAACTAGACAGAGAGGAACATGCCGATATTCTCTGGGCAAAAATGAAACCGAAGTTGAAACAATGATAAAACTCTGTAATAGGAGGCTGCTATCATGTCACCCCTCGTCCTTCTCTTTATTAAACTAGACATCCCCAATTCCAGCAACCGTTCCTTATATGTTTTAGCCTCCAGTCCCCTGATCATCTTTGTTGTTCTTCTCTGCACTCTTTCCAGAGTCTCAACATCTTTTTTTTAAATCACGGAGACTAAAACTGGATGCAGTATTCCAAGTGTGACCTCACCAAGGTTTACCCAAACTAGAGGGAAGACACATGCAAATCAAATAATAAAACCATTTTTTCCCACGGGGAATGCTATTTTTGAACAATAATTCCAGGAAACATAATTCTGCTTTACAGATATTTCTGGAGGAAAGAGTGGCAAGCTATCTCCACAGCACTGCCAAGGAAAGCCCATTGGTACAATAAACAGGAGATAATGATAGAAATAATAATAAATCAAACACGCCCTATGGAAGTAACATCAAGAATCTGAATGAAGACGATCACTACATATACCTGGGCATTCTTTAAGCCGGCAATGTCAGGCACAGGAGAGTGAAGAAGATCTTAAAGTCCAAACTCAGTGGAGGAAATATCATCAAGGCTATTAACACCTGGGCAATTCCAATCCTTAGATACACAGCTGGAATAGTGGGCTGGACTCAAGCAGAGCTAAAAGCCCTGGATAGGAAGACCAGCAAAAGAATGACAGTGAATCTTGCCCTTCATCCATGCAGTGGATGTTGGCAGACTTTACTTTCCAAGGAAAATAGGTGGGCATGGAATTCTGTAAGCACAGCAGACGTCGGAAGAATATCTGAAGGACAGTGAAGAAGATGCATCATGGAGCACATCATGGAGGCTTATTGAATACCAGACATACCAAGAATGTCCTACAAGAAAGACCAAATGGAGAACAGAAAAGAAACATGGGCCTTGTAATACTTTACCTCGCCATAGGCAAAGCAGATAAAAACAGAAGCTGAGAATAGCTAAGAGAAAAATGGAAAGATCGAGCCTTAAGAAGAAATGCATACAAAGCCAGAATTGAAAAGACAGCAACATAGAGCAAACGCTGTGTCTTCAGAGAAGCTGAAGAAACACTTGGCCACTTGATTAGCAGCTGCAAAAAGATTGCACAGACTAACTACCAACAATGGCATGACAAGCTAGCCTCAATGATACACTGGAATATCTGCAAGAAATGCCATTTGCCTGCACGCATGAACTGGTGGGGCCGCAAAACAGACCAAGTGATGGAATACAAAGAAACCAGAGTGCTCTGGACTTCAGAATTGAAACGGACAAGTGTGTGTGCCACACAACACCCCAGACTTCATAAATGTTGTTAAGACCAAAAAAGGCTGGATCGTGGATGTTGCAGTATCTGAAGAGAGCAGAACAGAAAAGAAAGAACAGGAGAAGATAATAAAACGCAACTGTCTGCAAAGAGATGTAGAATGACTGTTGCAAAAGAAAGCAAAGATTTCACCAATAAGGCCCCTTGGGTGCAAAACAACTGATGTACCACTTGAACACTACCGGCATTGACACAACGACAGTCGGTCAATTGCAAAAAAGCAGCTTTATTTGGAACAGCTTACATCCTGTGATGCCATCTTTAATATTATCAGACAGTAAGATCTGCCTGTCCCAGATCCTTGAATGCATTTTAACCTTTTAATTTTCTTTACTATGTTTTATATATATATATAAGGTAAAGGTAAAGGTGTGTGCTAGTCGTTTCTGACTCTAGGGCCCGGTGCTCATCTCCGTTTCAAAGCCGAAGAGCCAGCGCTTGTCCGAGGACGTCTCCGTGGTCATGTGGCTGGCATGACTAGATGCCAAAGGCGCACGGAACGCTGTTACCTTCCCACCGGAGTGGTCCCTATTTTTCTACTTGCGTTTTTACGTGCTTTCGAACTGCTAGGTTGGCAGAAGCTGGGACGAGTAACAGGCGCTCACTCTGCTATGCGGCACTCGGGATTCGACCTGCCAAACTGCCGACCTTCCGATCGACAAGCTCAGCGTCCTAACCCACTGAGCCACCGCGTCCCTTAGATATATATAGAGAAAGACAGAGAAAGAGAGAGAGAGAGAGGGGGGGGGAGGGAGGGAGAGAGGGAGAGAGAGAAGGTTGAATTGGTAAATAAAGATATAACAGCAGAAAAAGCACATATAATGGCATAAATCTTTTAACAACTGGTGTTATTCATGTATCATGGAGTTAGAACTTCAGAGGCGTTTCAAAGCCAAGGGTGTAGAGGAATCTTCTCCATTCCTCTGGTGGCATCATGACAAGCTGTCAGATATTTCTTTTGTTGTGTCAGTTGTTAACCAACCTGAGCTGAAAGCTTTAGTTTGGCTGAAGTGCTCCTGATCAATGGCTTTTATGTAAAGATTTCAGAAAGGCATGTCCATATCAAACACCGAAAACCTTCCCATCTGCAGACACAATGTGTTTATTTTAATAAAAGACACAGAGTTCAGTCATAGGAACTAAAATGTTTAACCAGAGGAAAAAGCTCACTTTTTCGTGCCTGTTCTAACCTATTGATCCCTGTATTAGCTCCTTTACAGCAGCTTCTTCCTTTATGCTTTCAAGGAACATGTAGTAAAAGGGATGCAGAGCCTTGTTAAGCCTTCTTCTTAACATCACTAATATTTAGGGAAGCTTGATTTCCAGTCAGACGACATGTAAAGAGCTATCCCATCCAAGCCTATAATCTAGACAAAGAAAATAGATACCTCCATTCTGGCTCAACTAATTTTTTTTTCTTAACTTTTCCTTTTTTCTATTGCTTCCCACAATACGAAAAAGATATTGAGACTCTGGAAAGAGTACAGAAAACAGCAACAAAAATTATTAGTGGGCTGGAGGCTAAAACATATAAGGAACGGTTGCTGGAATTGGGTATGTCTAGTCTAATGATAAGGGACACGGTAGCTCAGTGGGTTAGGACGCTGAGCTTGTCGATCAGATGGTCGGCAGTTTGGCGGGTCGAATCCCGAGTGCCGCGTAGCAGAGTGAGCTCCTGTTACTCGTCCCAGCTTCTGCCAACCTAGCAGTTCAAAAGCACGTAAAAATGCAAGTAGAAAAATAGGGACCACTATGGTGGGAAGGGAACAGCGTTCCGTACGCCTTTGGCGTGTAGTCATGACGGCCACATGACCACGGAGACATCCTCAGACAAGCGCTGGCTCTTCGGCTTTGAAATGGAAATGAGCACCGGCCCCTAGAGTCGGAAACGACTAGCACGCATGTGCGGGATAACCTTTACCTTTACCTTTAGTCTAATGAAAAGAAGGACTAGGGGAGACATGTTAGCAGTGATCCAGTATTTGAAGGGCTGCCACAAAGAAGAGGGAGTCAAGCTATTCTCCAAAGCACCTGAGGGCAGGACAAGAAGCAACGGATGGAAACTAATCAAGGAGAGAAGAAACCTAGAACTAAGGAGAAATTTCCTAATGGCGAGAGCAATTCAACCAATGGAACAACTTGCCTTCAGAAGTTGTGGGTGCTCCATCACTGAAGGCTTTCAAAAAGAGAGGGGACAACCATTTGCCTGAAATATTATGGGGTCATCTGCTCAAGCAGAGATTGGACTAGAAGACCTCCAAGGTCCCTTCCATCTCTATTATTCTATATTCTTTTATGTTCTAAGATTGACATCTGGTGGCTTCATGGGCATGTTCTTGACAACAGTATAGAATGGGTTAATCAAGGCTGTCTCCCAGAGTGTTATTGAAACTGTTCAGCTAGCCTAACAAATATTTAGCAAAAAGAGTCCTGGGTGAACGTTCATTCTCCATGCTTGTGGGTTGATTTCCAAACATTTCATTACCAGGCTAGGTAACATCTTCAGCAGAGTTTAGGGATGTCAGTGTTGGTGTCCTTCTGTTTATAAGGGCTTCAGGTGTGGGTGTGTCAAGTGAGGGTTTTGTGATGGGTCTTGTGATGGGTCAGGTGTTTAACAAAATGTTCAGAAACCAACCCACAAGCTCAGAGAACAAACCTTCACCTTCATCCTACACCTGAGCTACAGATATTTGCCACTATTACGAAAAGTGTCCTATTTCATAGCCACTGTTCATAGCCAAAGCCGTTTCCTTTCTGCACACCACTAAGGTTTGATGCCTCCCAAATCTAATGTACTGTCTGTAGTTATCTAAAGTTCAAGCACACATGAGACTAGTCCCTGGTATGTGTGTTTCAACCCTATAGAATAACACTTGGATCTGTTCTATTACCAAACAGCACTGGTAAAGAATGTGGCAATGTATCACAACTGAATAAGCCAAAGCTCCTAGAAGACAAATGTGTTGTGCATGCATACACACAAAGGAACACACAGAGAAAAGAAAAAATCTAAAACTTTGTAAAAAGAAAAGAAAAAACTGGCAGAAAACTAAATACTACATGGCTTTGTCATGCATTTCATTTCTGAACCTGGTTGAACCAAGTGCAAAAGGCAGCTTCTGGAGGAAAGTCAGGGAATTTCTCCTTAGTTCTAACTTGGATCTCTCCTTGATTAGTTTCCAGCCACTGCATAATACCTGGGGTCAGAGTTTTCTTCCAACTGTGCATTATTATCGTGTTTCACTTAGCTGCTTCAAGGATCCTCCCAATCTCCTGGGCCTGCACATACATGTCCACCAGACATTTCAACTGAATGATGTGAAAAAATGTAGGCTTCCTTGTCAGCATTTGTTGAATGAATCACAGATTAGCCTATTAGATAATCTTATTGCCTGTTGTGATACAGTGTCAGCCTGTGCTCCCAGCAGCTGAGTCCGATGAATCTTAGGAGGAGGAGAAGGAGGAGGGGTTTGGAGAGCCTTTGGTGTCAAAGGGAGGCTCTGATGCACTTCAGGACTCTCAGCCTGGCCCCTCCAGTCATGTTCCTCATGAGGCTCAGCTGTGTGAGTACGAGGTGTTGGACCTGAGTCACAGCTGAATCTGTTCAGAGATGCTAGAAGCAGAAGGCAATCCAGCAGAGCAGAGCAAATCAATGAGGCAACTCAGTGAGAGGAGGAGAAGGTAGTGAGAAGCCAGGCCTTGGGACTGATAATAAAAGGGGAAGGTGTGGGCGGGGCAGGTTGCTGAAGACATTTGGAGACATTCTAAGAGAATCCTGGTCTGTTCTTGATACTTCTGTTTAACTCTTGTTTGATATTTTGATTCTTTTATTGAAGGAAATATTCTGTTGCTTTTTTGTTTGAACTGTAAATAAATTTGGGTTGGGTTTTTCCAACCTATTAACTGTAAAAAGAAAAAAGGGGTTGTCCTTGACACACAAACAGGGCCGGTCGTAGGCTGGAACAGAACACTGCCATTTGCAAACTTTGCAATGTTGCTAGTTTCTTGTAAGTTGTTATAACCCTCCACAGGCTATTTTTTTTCCTTCTGCCTATAGCTGAATTCTAATTTCCTTTACTGGGATATAGACCGGCCTTTGTCAACAGAACTGGGAGAGAATGGTGGCATGTAACTGAGTCTCACTAGCAAAGAAAGGTATCTTGGGAATCAGAGCTGTTAGGTGCAGTTCAGAATGCAGCACATTCAGGTACATAGAGAATGCACAGTGACTTTTCCTGGATGGGAAGTATGGATAAGCAACAGTGGAAGGACAGTCTTGACTAACAGAAAGCAGAATGTAATGGACTGCTGAACAATATGTCAAGCAGGCCCTTATAACAGGCAGTTCAGTTCTGTCTAAAATTTCTGGCTGGGTTTTTTCACATTAGACAGATCAATTTCTAATGCCTTGGTACGACCCCACTTGGAATGTTGCATTCCACGTTTTGGTCACCATGATATAAAAAAGATGTTGAGACTCGAGAAAGATTGCAGAGAAGAGCAACAAAAATGATCAGGGGACTGGAGGCTAACACATACGAAGAACGGTTGCAGGAATTGGATATGTCTAGTTTAATAAAAAGAAGGCCTAGGGGTGACATGATAGCAGTGTTCCAATATTTGAGGGGCTGCCACATAGAAGAAGGAGTCAAGCTATTCTCCAAAGCACCTGAAAGCAAGACAAGAAGCAATGGATGGAAACTAGTCAAGGAGGGAAGCAAGCTGGAATTAAGGAGGAATTTCCTGACAGTGAAAATTGTTGAAGAACTTGCCTTCAGAAATTGCAGGTGCTCCAACACAGGAGGTTTTTAACAAGAGACTGGACAACCATTTGTCTGAAATAGTGTAGGGTCTTCTGTTTGAGCAGAGGGTTGGACTAGAACAGGGGTGTCAAACTCAATTTCATTGAGGGCCACATCAGCATTGCGTGCCCTCAAGGGGGTGGGTGGGTATGGCCTGGGTGGGCGTGGCCTACTGGGTGGGCGTGGCTAGAGTCTGTATGGCCTACTGGGTGGGCGTGGCCAGCTCTACATCATTGGCATCAAGGGTGCCTATGGGGGCCTGGGCAGGAGTGGGATAGATCTGAGGGTCTCTGGCAGAAGGAGGGTCTCTGGGCCAGGGCCAAGGCAGTGGGTGCTGTTCCCTCACTCTTTCCAGGATGGCTTCATGGGCCACATGAAACCACTTCGCGGGCCAGATCCAGCCCCCAGGCCTTGTGTTTGACATGTCTGGACTAGAAGATCTTCAAGGTCCCTTCCAACTTCTGTTGTAAAATCTTTCAAGTTTGCATGATTTGTTTAAACGATGTGGAATATATAGAACTCATGCAAAAGGGACATGTTTTGAATTAAAACTTAATGAATTTGAGGTAGGATTTATACCAAACTGTAGTTTGTGAGTTGAGTCTGGTTATATGTATTATTGTTTTTTTGGAAAAGAGAGAGGAAATTGATTTCAGACTCTTGAAAACTTCTCTCTATATATTCATATCTTCTGCATGGCCACATTTCCCAAAACATTGTACTGGAGGGAGATCCCTTTATTCACCGGAGCTCATGTTCTAGTCTGGCACCTTAAGGTGAAGCTCACCTGACCTTCGTTCATTCCACCAGGACCTGAAGACCTGGCTCTTTGAGCTTTCCGGCCAGGACTGAGAATTTTAATTGTAATTTTATTTTAATTGGGTTTTAACTGGAGTTTAACAGGGGTTTCATTTTATCCAAGGACTAAATTTAATTATTTTAATTGTTCTTAACTTTGTAATTTGTATTGTTATTTTAAATACCTTGTGAACCACCCTGAGTCCTACGGGAGAAGGGCGGTGTATAAGTCCAATAAACATAAGCATAAACATAAACTTTTTCTTCCAAATGTCCATAATAATTACCCATGGCTGAGTTTAATGCTCGGTGACAACATGGACACATCTCTGCTGTTTTCTTAGTTTTGCTACAAACACGTGTGAACATTGCTTTGTTCTAGATTTGTTTTTACTTTCTAATTTTACTTTCTAACTTAATGACCTTGGTGGCCTTCCACTGAAGAAATAATTAGGTTTGACCATGCTGGGGAAAGAGAGGAAAAAAAGAAGAAATGATGGAAGGAAGGAAGGAAGGAAGGAAGGAAGGAAGGAAGGAAGGAAGGAAGGAAGGAAGAGGAAGAAGGAAGGAAGGGAGGGAGGGAGGGAGGGAGGGAGGGAGGGAGGGAAGGAAGGAAAGGAAGGAGGAAAGGAAAGGAAAGGAAAGGAAAGGAAAGGAAAGGAAAGGAAAGGAAAGGAAAGGAAAGGAAAGGAAAGGAAAAGGAAAGGAAAGGAAAGGAAAGGAAAGGAAAGGAAAGGAAAGGAAAGGGGAAGGAAAGGGAAGGAAGGGAAGGAAAGGAAAGGAAAGGTGATAACCATCTAACATTTCAATTTTGACATAACATGGATTTTATGACATGGAACCCAAATTGCTCCATATAATAACTGAACATTTTATAGCAAAATGAGGAGAAAAACAGAAGCATAAGGCATCGTCTTAATGAAGTTCCACTTAAGAATAAGGCTTGAAAGATTCAGCCCCCCGCCACATGTTTCCTATCATTTTAATTGATCACAGTGTGATCTTGGATGAGTGCAAAGCCCTGCAAAATCATGGAAATAGATTAAAGTTCAGCTGAGACATGTGTAATATAGGAAGAAACAACCCTAAGGATAGATGGATGAAGCCATCTGGCATTCCATGAGCATCTGAACAAATCTGCATTTCTAATTCTTTCTAGAAGAGGAACATGGATCAATTCGAAATGATGACACAGAGAGAGTATTGATTTCTTCATACGCTTAACAATTGGGAGGTGAATGGAAAACAACCTGGAGAAGAACATTATGATGCTTGTAATTGTGGAAGACCAGGACATTCATTGCTAAATTAGGGAATTGTGTACAAAATAATTGTCCATGCAAGATTGGTGCCTTATAATGTACATATAAGTTAAGCTACAATTGAAGATAGATATCCCAGTTAACTGTCACACTCTCAATGTTACATATTCTTTATAGCATTGCTACATACTATGGTAACATAATCCCTTTATCTGAAGTCTTTAGAGTCAGATTCGGGAATAAATTCAGACAATGAAGGCAAAAGAAGGAAAGAAAGAGAAAGAAAGAAAGAAAGAAAGAAGGAAGGAAGGAAGGAAAGAAAGAAGGAAGGAAGGAAGGAAGGAAGGAAGGAAGGAAGGAAGGAAGGAAGGAAGGAAGGAAGGAAAGAAAGAAAGAAAGAAAGAAAGAAAGAAAGAAAGAAAGAAAGAAAGAAAGAAGGAAGGAAGGAAGGAAGGAAGGAAGGAAGGAAGGAAGGAAGGAAGGAAGGAAGGAAGGAAGGAAGAAAGGAAGGAAGGGGAGAGAGGGATGGAGGGAGGAAGAAGGAAGGAAGAAAGGAAGGAAGGAAGGAAGGAAGGAAGGAAGGAAGGAAGGAAGGAAGGAAGGAAGGAAGGAAGGAGAGACTTTATCTGGAAAGCTCTTTGCCTCTTTGGATTCTCAGCTGAAAGAAAGGACAAAGGTAAACTAAATTAAGGACATTATTACTGAATATGTCTTGGTATACAATACTTTGGATGGGTTCACCCTAGATCATTTGAGCTCTAATATTTCCAAACTCTTCAATGGTCTTTTAAATTGTTTTCTGAATCAAAACATCCCTGGGGTTTTAGCTTTCCCTTGTTTGCTTGCTGGGAGTTTAAGACCCCCCCCCCTCAAAATCAGGCCTAAATTACGAGTGGGCCGAACATCCAAAAACTGGAGCAGCAGCCAAAGCCTGCCAGCTTATCTCAAGCCTTATTAGAAAGCTATCCTGTAGCACAGACGGTCCCGAAGTAAATCATTACAGCCACCAGAAAGAGGGGCATTGCAATTACCATAAGAGCTACGGACTCCTTGAAGCTGGGAGCGCACAGCCCAGGGAAACCCTGAAGTATTTCTCCCCCCCTTCACCCCTGGCAGTCAGGGAGGTGTCAGAGAAAAGTGGGGACAGCTCTGCAATAATTAGAGATTGCAACATGTTTTATTCATGCAGTTTAACAGCTGCAGATCCTTCCGAGCGCGCTCCGCAGAATACAGATGACAGCCATGGATGTGACTGGTTGTTGTTGTTTTTTTTCCTCTCCTTGCATTCCTGTTCACACAACACCATGAAAAGCTGAGACTCTGGCTTGTAGCAAACAGGCAGGGCACAATTCCCCCCACACACACTTGAGTTCACGTCTTTGCTTCGCCCTGCTGCTAACTTGATAAATTGGGACAACTGGTTTCCTGTGCTCCCAAAGACGCTTCCCCCCCCCCACCAAGTGGGCTTTCTTGCTTTTCCTTTGAAGAACTTTTACGTCTCATCCAAGAAGTTTCTTCAAAGGAAAAAAAAAACAAAGCAAGAAACAAAAAAGCATCTTTGGGACACCTGCATGATTGAGAATCTCCGTAGACATTTAGCGATGCCCTTTGGGGCGATCACTTCTTGTGGGTTGGCCTGACTAAAAGGAATGTGTCCAATGCCTTAGCGGTTTCCAGGTAAGAGAGAGACTTGTGTAGAAAACTGGAATGTTTGTGTTATAAAATCTGTCACAATACGGGGGTGGTGGGATTCAACATCAGAACAAAAATGTCTTCCAAATTAGAATTGAATAGAGCTGGAAGGGACCTTGGAGGTCTTCTAGTCCAGCCCCTTGCTCAAGCAGGAGAAACTATACTGTTTCAGACAGGTAACTGTCTAGTCTCTTCTTAAAAATCTCCAGTGATGGAGCTCCCACAATTTCTGGAGGCAAGCTGTTCCACTGGTCAATCGTCCTCGCTGTCAGGAAGTTTCTCCTTAGTTCCAGGTTGCTTCTCTCTTTGGTCAGTTTTCAATCATTGTTTCTCATCCTTCCCTCTATTGCTTTGGTGAATAATGTGACCCCCTCTTCTTGGTGGCAGCCCCTCAAATACTGGAACACTACTATCATGTCTGTCCTGTTTCTTCTTCTCTTTAGGCCAAACCCAAGTCCCGCAGCTGTTCTTCATATGTTTTAGCCTCCAGGCCTTGAATCATCTTAGTTGCTCTTCTCTGAATTGTTTCCAAACTCTCAACATCTTTTTTGTGGTATGGTGACCAAAATTGGCTGCAGTATTCCAGGTGTGGTCTTACTAGGGTTTTATAAAGCATTAATAATCCTTCACGTGATCTTGATTCTATGCCTCTGTTTATACGACCCAGGATTGTATTAGCTTTTTTGGTTGCTGCTGCACACTGCTGGTTCATGGTTAAGTGATTGTCCACTAGGACTTCAAAGTCCCTCTCACAGTTACTGTTTTTGAGCCAGGTCTCACCCAATCTGTATTTGTACCTTTGGTTTTTCCTGCCTAGATGTAAGTCTTCGCTTTTCTCCACACTGAAACTCATTTTGTTGGATAGGGCCCATTGTTCAAATTTGTCAAGATCTTTTTGGATCCTGAGTTTGTCTTCTGGAGTGTTGGCTATTCCTGTCAGTTTGGCGTCATGTGCAAATTTGATGAGTTTCCCTTCAATTCAATTAGTATGTGTATATTTTTTTGTTGAGCTAATGATGAGAAACCTGCATTGTTCTTCATTTTTTACAAATATCTGGGACTGTCCACATGTGTAAAATTGTCAGGGAATTGCACAGCCGGTGTCCAAATGAAGTCCGAGACACTTAAATGAGCCTGTAGTTTCATATAAATATATTTATCATTTATATTGACAGCAGACAAAAGAGTGAGGAACACAGAAAGATCATGAGGTAAATCTTACAGCATACCAAGCACACAGACGAAAAAGGCGGGAAAAGAGTGATACATAACATAGATTGCCTCATGAAGGAGACTCTTCACCCAATCAACTACAAGTGTGTGTCCTGTACGTTTTATTGTTCTAGCTACCAAATTAAATATCCAAACCAAAAAAAAAATAAAATAGTGGTTCATACATGCCACAAACACAATTCTTCTCCGCTCTTCATAAATACAGTTCTTCTCCCCCCACCCGACTTCTATGCAACACTGCAAAAAAGAAAGTTGCAGCTGCTTCAAAAGCTACATTAACTTTCATGAATCAGCTTTTTAAAGCAATGGAAAGCAATGTGTGTCTTAAAGTGTTTATCCCCAGTAAGCTTCAAAGTGTGTGCAACATTAACAACTACATCATAGACCCAAATTACTTATATATTCTGGTGCAAATCTGGTGCAGATTTAATCTTTTTTGTCATTTTTTTACTGTAGGCACAACGGCACACATCAAAAATGAAATTTAGTTGCCCGCTCTCAAAGTGAAACACACACATGACACACACCTATATATCAAGAGTTGGAGTCTTTTTTAGAAACTCTTCTAGAGTATAATTTAGTTCTTTTTTTAAAAAAACAGGGGGAAAAGAAACAGTCCCCCCAACACTACATAGTAATTAGTATCCAACAGTTTATTTCAGAGCATCAGTTTCCATCTAAAACTGTTAATTTGTTTGAAAACAATGCCAATCTAAAAAGATCAGGAAATCTAGAAAACATATGTTTCTTCACATAAAATGTTTACTTGAAACAAATGGGTGCATAATAGATTTAGCTAACATGTTGCTTTCATCATTGTTTTTATTTAATTTTTTACACATATGTACGTATGTAACACTTTTAATTTCTTTCAAACAAACTTTAAGATCAATGAGAATCCCAAACTTTGTATGTTGGGGTGTTAACCTCTGTTTCTGCCTGCAGGCTACTGATTTGATCTGAATTACACACAAATATAGATATAGATATACAGATACAGATATAAGAGATAGATAGATGATAGATAGATAGATAGATAGATAGATAGATAGATAGATAGATAGATAGATAGATAGATGATAGATAGATAGAAATATAGATGTAGATTATGTCACCCCTACTCCTTTTCATTAAACTAGACATACCCAATTCCAGCAACCGTTCTTCATATGTTTTAGACTCCAGCATCTTTCTTGCTCTTCTCGGCATGTCTGAGAACCCATCGACAATTACAATTCATTGCGACTTTCTTCAGCACAAGGCTGTCCACAAGGCTGGGGTTAAGATGCTAGGCACCACGATGCAATCAAAAGCTCTGCTTATAAAACAGGCTGACACTCCGTATCCATAAGACAAGCACTATATTTATACATACACACACACACACACATATATATATGTATAGGTATAGGTATAGGTAAAGGTAAAGGTAAAGGTCAAGGTCCCCCGCACAGGCGTGCTAGTCGTTTCCAACTCTGGGGGCCGGTGCTCATCTCCGTTTCAAAGCCGAAGAGCCAGCGCTTGTCCGAGGATGTCTCCGTGGTCATGTGGCCGGCATGACTAGACGCCAAAGGCGCACGGAATGCTTTTACCTTCCCACCGGAGTGGTCCCTATTTTTCTACTTGCATTTTTATGTGCTTTCCAACTGCTAGGTTGGCAGAAGCTGGGACGAGTAACAGGTGCTCACTCTGCTACGCGGCACTCGGGATTCGACCCGCCAAACTGCCACCAACCTTCTGATCGACAAGCTCAGCGTCCTAACACACTGAGCCACCGCGTCCCTTATATATCATTTAATTTAATCTCAATTAAATTAAATTATAATTAAAAAAAGAAAACATCACCCCTTGCATTCTCCAGCTTCTAATAATAGAACTCACTTACAGCAGGAGGTTATTTGTTTCTACAGCTTTATCTTGCTCTTTTTTTTCCTCCCATTTCATGAAACAAATAAATAAATAAATAAACGTCGAGAGTTTCTATAAAAAGACAGAATAAATTGCCAGATGCTGGCTGAACTGGGCTTTGCAGGAGATATTTAAGTGTCAGCTGGAGGCCTGTAAAACTGAGCAGGAGGTCTCTGTGGTCTAGGCAAAATCCTCTTGGAAACTGTAAATGAACAACAGGGTGTGAAAACACTATTTTAGCACCTGTTTCATCACAAGCACTTTATGCAATTAGTATATATAAACTAGCCATATGGTAGGTGAGCTTTTCTATAATAAGCATATTGCTTACAAAAAAAGCTTCGAACTTCCTTTTTCCCCCCTGTTTAAATAATAGGAATATGCTCACTCTGTCTTTCTTTCAAACTTCTTTCAAAGTTCCAAGGAATTTCGAGGCAGAAAATCTGCCATTCCCTTCAGCAACCAGTAGGCTGTATTTCCAACCTTGAAATGACCTTCGCTCATTTCGCCGGGACCTGAAAACTTGGCTCTTCGAGCTGTTTGGCCCAGACTGAGGTTTTTTTTTAAATTGTAATTGGGTTTTAGATTTACTTTTGGGGCTCGAATTTAATTCATTGTTTTAATTGATTTTAATTTTTGTATTTTATGGTTTTAACTGCCCTGTAAACCGCCCTGAGTCCTACGGGAATAGGGCGGTATACAAATTCAATAAATAAATAAATAAATAAATAAATAAATAAATAAATAAATAAATAAATAAATAAATAAATAAAATAAAATAAAAATGTATTAGATTAAAACTACGTTTTAACCTCTCCCCAGGTTCGGGATAAAGAGTGAGCCCACGGTGAAACATATCGTCTTTTTATAAAATGCTAGTCCATGGGGTTTTTTTTGGTGTTTTTTTTTTACTGATCTCTACTTCAACGTAGAAATAATTTTTAATGTGTTAAATTTTAATTTTTAAAGCGTTAATGATTTTTTTTTAAATGACAAGGATGTATTTGGAGGCCTCTTTTGCAAATACTGGATATTAAAATTATAAAATTCATCTTAAGGGATCATAAGAGATACAACTCTTAACGCTTTGCACAAACATAAATTTTGGTGAAGCACCATAGTATTGTCACGTAGGGAATTCAATTTATGAAAATTGGTCTTATGGGTTTGTTTGTATGGATCCAGACCTCTGTTGCTTTGCATGTACGTTGAGAGCTTCTGCACTGGAGACAAATTCCTTGTGTCACACTTGGCCAATAAAGAATTCTATTTTATTCTATTCTGTTCTGTTCTGTTCTGTTCTGTTCTGTTCTGTTCTGTTCTATTCTATTCTATTTTATTTTATTCTAAGCATGATCATATTCAATTGTATTATAAATCATGTTAACTACAAGGTTGTGCAGAGGAAACAAGTCATCTCTTGGGAACATGAACTTAGCATATGTGTAAAGGTAAAGGAAAAGGTTCCCCCACACATGCATGCTAGTCGTTTCAAACTCTAGGGGCCGGTGCTCATCTCCGTTTCAAAGCCGAAGAGCCAGCGCTTGTCCAAGGATGTCTCCATGGTAATGTGGCCGTCATGACTAGATGCCAAAGGCGCACGGAACGCTGTTACCTTCCCACCGTAGTGGTCCCTATTTTTCTACTTGCATTTTTACATGCTTTCCAACTGCTAGGTTGGCAGAAGCTGGGATGAGAAACAGGGGCTCACTCTGTTACTCGGCACTCGGGATTTGACCCGCCAAACTGCCGACCTTCTGATCGACAAGCTCAGTGCCCTAACCCACTGAGCCACCACGTCAGCATATGTGTAGAGCTCTTTAAAACAGCTGTGCTTTTCCTGGGGTTAAATGGCTCCCATTTCTTCCTTTCCCACTTAAATTCCATTTGATTTCTTTAGCTTTGGCTTTGTTAGTTTAAGGAGAAGAATTTCTCCTTAAAACATTTTAAGCATGCAAGATCCCATGGTTGCAGAGCTATGTATTGAGTTTTATTAAGATTTCTATTTTTATTTCTTAGAAAGGTACATAGAACTTAAACATAGAATCATACAGATGGAACAGACCATGGAAATCTTCTAGTCCAAACCTTTGATCAAGGCAAGAAACCTTATGCCATCTTGGTCAAGTGATTGTCCAGTCTATTTCTGAAAAGCTCCAGTGATGGTGTACCCACAATTCCAGGAGGCAAGCTATTCCATCATCATCATCATCATTATCATCATCATCATCATCATCATCATCATCATCATTATTATTATTATTATTATTATTATTATTATTATTATTATTATTATTATTATTATTGTTATTATTATCCCCCACGACCCCCTCTTTTTTGTGGCAGCCCCTCAAATATTTTAATGGTGCTATCATGCCATGCCTAGTCCTTCTTTTCACTAACTAGAGAAACCCAATTCCTGCAGCTGTTCTTCATATGTTTTAGCCTCTGGCCCCCCTAATTATTTTTCTTGCTTTGCATCTTTGGCCATTAAATACAGTATGTTCACTGTCTTGCATTGTTTATGAAAAAATAATAAAGGTGGAATTTCAGATTGTCCCAGTGGTGATGGGAGCACTTGGGACTTCTAACTAATAAGTTAGGGAAATGGCTTTAACACATCCCAGGAATCAGATCAGCTGAGACACTACAGAACTCTCAAACTTCCAGGCCTCTTGTAGAGGACCCAAGGTTGAGGAAGACACCTACAACTCTTATGGATGGAAATAGAATTATTACTATTATTATTATTATTATTATTATTATTATTATTATTATTATTATTATTATTATTATCATCATCATTATCATTATTATTATTATTATATTGTAATGCTGGAGAGCATCCCTTGGCTTCCCCCAAAGAACCCTTGCACACCTGCATGCTTATGAGTTTCTATTATCCATTGAATTTTTATACCCACAGTAAAAGGGTAGCTCAACGTCTGCTTCAAGCTGATTTGATGAATACCGAAAAGGTCAACCTAAAAATAACTCAACTGAATCAGTTATGAGTGTAGTAACATATGCCTCATTTAATAATGAACTCCAAATTTGCTCCACACTTTAAGTCATATCATGAATACTAATTTCAACAGTGAAGGGTAACAAGCTACCTGTCTGCTGAATCTTGGCCCAAAGTCAGATGATTTCACAAGGGAGAAAAAAACCCACAACAACCCAATGTGCCGGATGGTGAATGATTGACATGAGAATGTTGGCTGGTAAAAGTACTGAAGGATTCTGCCACTTGCTACATGAAAGTGTCTAAAACATAGACATCAACACCCTCTGCTTGTTTCTGTATGAAAGTTTGTTTGGAAGAATTTTTATGTCAAGGAAACAGTTGGGTTCTGGGATCTGAGTGGATGTGATGGTGCATGCCAAACTATTTGTAAATGCAAACTTGTGTCTTTAAGTGGAATGTGCTTTTGATGATTGGTCTCGAGTTTCTATTGTTTTGCATACTTGAAGGCATTAAGCTAGGCCTTTCCTGAATTAAATATCATCAACTTCCCTGAAATAAGTAGACTTTGTGGAATCTACTGGATATGTAATGATAACTTTATTGTCACTTTGAATGTACACCAATCGGCATACATCAAAATGAAATTTCATTGCATACAGCTCTCAAAGGGTCACCACCTCCGATATATACTTCTTGTTTGTGGCCTGCTCAAATTTCACATTGTCCATTTTAGTCTCTAGGGAGTGAACGATGGCACACAGGACAGATGGAAATGGGGCTCCATATGGATTAGCCCTCAAATTCGCTTGGTGAATTGGCACAGTGGTTAGAATTGCAGTACTGCAGGCTAACTCACTTCTCATTGCCAACAGTTCAATCCTTACCGGCTCAAGATTGACTTCCATCCTTCTGATGTCAGTGAAACGAGGTTCCAGATTGTTGTGAGTGATTTGCTGACTCTGTAAACTGGTTAGAGGGAGCTGTAAAGTACTTTGAAACAGTATATAAGTCTAAGTGCTATTAGTATTTGTATACTTCATGCTATGCCAGGTAAGATAATGATAACAAATTATGTCTCTGTCTACATCTAGCTACACACAGTGAACATTTGATTCAACAGGTTGTTCTTTAAGGGACTTCAAAAGCAATGACCCATAGTTCTGTTCAAACTTACTCTCAAAGTAGCAGACAAATAAATTGCATCTGAAAAACACTAAGTATTTAGTTAAGTTGACGTTCATCTATGTTATTTTACATAGTTGGTGGCAACTTACCTCATTTGTAAAACCCTTTATTCACATCAATGTACATCGTTTGGGAAATGACACAAATTGACATGAATGATGCAATTTATGACATTTCTGTAATGACACTGCTACACAAATGACACACAATATATCTTCATAGATGACATGAATTGTGATTTAGCAGACGTCTGAAGACAACAAACACTCCATTCTCTCAACTGATTCATTAAATTGATGCTTCACTGCACATGGTTAGATGTTAGTGTCGTGGAACATGATCAGATTAAATACCAATAGCAATCATTTGTATTCCATAAACTGTCACAGTAAATTCAACTGAGGTATTTTGAAATAACTGGATATAGGATTACAGATGGAAAGTAGATTTATTGACCCTTTGATTTTCTCAACATCTTCCATTATGATAGCTTTTTGCCTCTTTCTGTTCCCATTTAATACTCTGAGCAAAAATTATGGAATTCTATTTGATTCAGGATGTCTGTTCTCGATAAACCACACTTATCTATTAAAGTATTTTAGCTAACCTATTATTTGTTACATTCTTCTTCTTCTTTGAAATTTGAAAGTGTATATGTGGAAATCCATTACCATTTTATTTTCAAAACAATCTGTTGTTTGTGATATTCTTCTTGTTTGAAATCTGAAGGTGCATATATGGAGGTCTGCACCCATTTTTCCCCAAAACAATGTTGCATGTTAGGTTGGTCCGACAGAAAGGGACTGGGGAGCCAAAATAACACAACTTACCCGTGCTCAAAATTAGAGTTCCCATTTTCCAGCACATAGTTTTGTGCTCTAAACTCTGTATGCTACACATGGAACACAGCTCCAAGTTGTTGTTGTTTTCTTTTTTTTTTTTTTGTCTACTGGATTGTAAATATGTTTGCAAAAGCTCTCTCACATAGATTTAAATTGCCTAAAATCGCAAAGATGCCTGGGTGATATTAACTTTAAAAAAATGGTTTTGTAGAATGTTGGGATCCTGAATTTGTTAATATATTTTATTTTCCATTAAACACACTAGATCTCTGAAGCATTGCACCAGTCTTTTGTGAATACTGTTACCCAGGCTTTTCCCTTTCTCTTTGAAATTTAGAAACAGGCGCTTATTCTCCCTAAAATATGTCCCTGTGCTACAGTCTGAGCCTGAAAACAACTAACTGTTTCAATAATTGGCAATCTGTATGCATAATTAGGATAAATATAGCTTGAATCATAACATTCATACCTTTTTTGCCGAGAAAGTACTGATTCATGCCTTTTTGTGAACATGCAGATGCTTCTCTGTGGAGATGTAAGCTTCAAAATTCAAACATTAAAAGTTAAAAGTCCCAATGGTTGCAGATTCTGGTTTGTTTTTGTTTTAATTGTGGATTTATTATTTTCAGTGCTTTTTGAATAATTCCTTCTTTCTATCTGGTATTTCTTAATTAGATATTCTTTGATCTTCTTGTTCCTTGGCCTCTTTCCTTTCATCTGTTCTAGCTTGTTTGCTTCTTATCTTGGTATGCTTATTTTATTTTCCAGCCTGCTTTTCCATTTTGGTGGAGCATTGTTTGGCTCCCCCCCCCTTATTTGTTGAATTTTCATCCAACGTTTTCAGTAACTGCAGGTATGCTGTACATTAGCTGGCTTGTTTCTTGAAGTGAGCAGGTGCTTATATTTGATATTACAGTATTGGCATCCTTAAATACTTGTGCTAGCTCTTTCTTTGAACCAAGCTTCAATGCAGACAAACACATAATTATAAATATTGGATAGGCAATACGTAATAATTGTAACAATTGCAGCCAAAAACCTCATGTAGTTGAATACATAATGGATGGAAACTAATCAAGGAAATGAGCAACCTAGAACTAAGGAGAGATTTCCTAATGGTGAAAACAACTAACCAGTGAAATGGCTAGCCTTCAGAAGTTGTGGGTGCAAGCTTTTTAAAAAAGACTGGACAACCATTTGACTAAAATGGTATAAATGCTTCAGCATTAGGTTGGACTAGAAGACTTCCAAGGTCCCTTTCAACTTTGTGTTCTATTCTACTTTCTAAGCTAGTCTCTCCTATAACTGGAGAGAAACCTTTGGCCATTCCTCCAATATTAACTGCTTCAACTCAACAACACACGACTACTTTCTATGATTGCTGACATCCAGCCTCCCATAATACAGTATTTCTATAGACTCCTTCTTCCCCTATCAGGTTTGAGAATGAATCTATTCTTCTTCATGCCATCTCTTGTAGACTTTAATCTTTGGAATCATGCTCTTACTGTTCAAGTAAGGTCCAGTTTGAATTATTGACCAGATAGTTTAAATGGATTCAAACTTTTTCACTAAATCAAATCTACCTATTAATCTACACACATTTTCATGCTTTCAAACGGCTCCGTTGGCAGGAGCTGGGGTGAGGAAGAAGCTCAACCCTTTGTATTGCATTTAGACCTCAAACCTTGGGCTGTTGACTTTCCAGCTGACCAGCTCAGTGTTTTAACCACTGAGCCACTGTGCCACCCCACTTCATTTCAGTACTGATTTGAAATCTGATTTGGAAGAGCAGCAGGATCAAATCACCTTCATATCAAATTTTGGAAGCAAATATTCTACCAGGTTATAAAGTGTTAGATATTTAACAGAATTTGAAGTTAGAGTCCTCAGAATACCTTAATATCAGCTAAATAATGTGATGGGTGTTTTCCCCCCACCCCTCAATTATATATTAATTGTCTTCCCCTGAACACATCTTTATTCTCAGCTTACACATTTAAAAGGCTGACCTTTAAGATAAAATAAAAACTCAAAGGAACTTAACTTGGTTTTATTGTGGAATGTAGCGTGCACACCACAGTATTGTAATATTGACACAGGAAAAAAACCCATTAATTTGTATTATTCAGTGGGTGGTACATGGGGGCAAAGAACTTCCATATTAAAACCTTGCTAAAGAGTGGCATTAACTCATTCAAGTTTACATCATTATAAAAATGAATCATGATTATAAACCACTTCATAGGGATTAGCATTGGGAAATTGGATGTGCCCTATAAGCTTTGAAATTAGCCAAAACAAAACATGACTTATGTATGAAAAATGGAAGGCATTTAAGGAAACAAAATACAGCCTTGCCATAGTTTTTTCCCCAGCTCTATTCTACTCGCCACTTATTTTAATCCAAAAAAGATTCTGTCATTACTTTTGGCAGTTATTAGTAGCGTTAACAAAATCATTTGCCTTAGCTGCATTAACCAAATAATGGGATCTTTCACAGGGCTGCAAAAGCAGCATTAACAGAGGCACAGGTTGAATAAATAAATAAATAAATAAATAAATAAATAAATAAGTAAATAAATTTTGGGGCAGGAAGTATAACTATGAGAAAGCAACTCTGTGAGACATTAGAGTTTGACACATGAAGATCTGTAGACTGATGGACTCATTGACAGCTGGAGTTGCATGCCTGTTCCTTTTTCTAACATATTTTAACACTCTTGCAAGCATAGGCTGAAATAACTGGTGAAGGTGGAATTCTTAGCATATGTCACTAGGTATTCTCAAGGCAATTCAAGGAAAATAGCAGGAACATTGCTAAATATTACTGAAAAAGTATGGGGAGGCAGGGAGAGCATTTCAGCCTAGGCTTCCACCAAAATTGTTAACCTTGTGGAAAGAAGATTAATTACTACTACTACTACTACTACTATTATTATTATTATTATTATTATTATTATTATTATTATTATTATTATTCCTTGCACAGTCACCCAGATGTTTAGACTTAGTTGGCAGGTAAACAGTTGCAAGTAAAAAATAGAATAGAACAGAACATAACAGAACAGAACAGAATAGAATAGAATAATAAGAATGGAACAGAATGGAACAGAACAGAACAGAACAGAACAGAACAGAACAGAACAGAACAGAATAGAATAGAATAGAATAGAATAGAATAGAATAGAATAGAATAGAATAGAATAGAATAGAATAGAATAGAATAGAATAGAATAGAATAATAAGAATGGAATGGAATGGAACGGAATGGAACAGACCAGAACAGAACAGACTAGAACAGAACAGAACAGAACAGAAGAATAAGAATGGAACAGAACAGAACAGAACAGAACAGAACAGAACAGAACAGAACAGAACAGAACAGAACAGAACAGAACAGAACAGAATAGAATAGAATAGAATAGAATAGAATAGAATAGAATAGAATAGAATAGAATAGAATAGAATAGAATAGAATAATAAGAATGGAATGGAACAGAATGGAACAGAACAGAACAGAAAGAATAATAACTTTATTGTCACTTTGAATGTACACTAATCAGCATAAAATTAAATTTCACTTCATACATCTCTCAGAGGGTCACCACCTCCAATATACACTACATAAATACAACAAACAAAATTATGCATATACCTACATATATTTTATGACACAAAGAAGCAACACAGTCTAGTTTGGATTATGTATACATGTGCATGGTGATAAAAAAAACAACCACATGATGATGATGATGATTGATGATGATGCTATGAGTGGAAGTCGTTCAAGTCACTAAAATCCACATCAACAGTTCTGTAATGGCAAATTCTCCACCATAAGCAATACTGTAGCAATAGCACTTTGACATGTATACCGCTTTGTGGTGCTTTACAGCCCTCTGCATACAGTTTACAGAGTCAGCATGTTGCCCGTAACAAACTAGGTCCTCATTTTACCGACCTTGGGAGGATGGAAGGCTGAGTCAACTTTGAACCAGTGAGAATCGAACTACCGAACTGCTGGCAGCCGGCAGTCAGCAGAAATAGCCTGCAGTACTGCTTTCTATGGCTGTGAAAGTTGGACCATAAGAAAGTCTGAGCGCCAAAGAATTGAGGCCTTTGAACTGTGGTCCTGGAGAAGACTCCTGTGAGTCCCTTGGACTGCAAGGCGATCAAACCAGTCAGTCCTAGAGGAGATCAACCCTGACTGCCCTTTAGAAGGCCAGATCCTGAAGTTGAAACTCAAATCCTTTGGCCACCTAAGGAGAAGGAAGGACTCACTGGAGGAGAGAATAATGCTGGGAAAGGTTGAGGGCAATAGAAGAAGGGGATGACAGAGAAGGAGGTGGCTGGATGGAGTCACTGAAGCAGGAGGCCTGAGCCTAAAGGGACTCCAGAAGATGGTAGAGGAAAGGAAGGCCTGGAGGAACATTGTCCATTGGGTCGTGATGGGTCAAACATGACTTCACAGCTAACAACAACAGTGCTACTGGGGCTTATGAAGATCCTGATTATATTCAAGATTGATTCTAGCCTGGACGAAAGGAACAGATAATAAAGAATAATTTAGAAGGATGTTGTCAGATAGTGAAAGGACTAATTTTATGCTAACTGATGCTACATTGATCTGAAGGCCTTGACTAAAAGAAAAAGACATAGTCAGGATGCTGTGGGATGTTACAGCTTGGGGCAGGGAAAATAGTCACCAAATGGAAGCGGATAATATTTGATACAGTTTGCGTACCGCTTGTTTGATTGCTGTGTCAAGTTGTTTGGCACAAATTATGTTTCTCCTATTTTCCGTTGTGCACATGGGTAAATGTCCCAGTGATTGATGCAATAGGGCTAACTATGTCTAGAATAGTAGTCTCACTTATGGGAAGACAGCCAAGGATTTAAGAGGATTAACACACACACAAACACACACACCTGATCTAGCTTATATGGTTGGCCTAGACTTGTTTATCAAATAAACCCGGTAAGTACAATTATAAAAACAAAGTTATTTCTTTGGAAGTTCTTTTATGTCAATCATTTACTGCCTGGTTCTTTCTTTCCATGCTTCAGTGGATTTTCATCTTGGCTTAGCTTTCAATTTCAATCCACATTTATTTTCCTAGAGCTTTGCAACCAGCTCATTTCCAGTATTTCATCTTCTGACTTGTCCAGCTAGGATTTATTATTATTATTATTATTATTATTATTATTATTATTATTATTATTATTATTATTATTATTATTATTATCATAACACATTGTGGACATGTTCATCCATAAACCTATTTTCCACTTTCATCTGGCTTTCTTTTTGTCCCAAGCATTTCCTCTCTCTCTGTGTGTGTGTGTGTGTGTGTGCATTCCTTCCAAATACATATTTTTAAATATGTTTTGTGTTAACAATATAAAGATACTTTGAAAAGATGTTTTGAACCAGAGATTCTGCTGAAACATACAGGAAGTCTGTTTTTATTTGTTGTTGTTTTTTACTCTGACATATTGAAAATCCAGTGACAGAAATTCACAAAATTGAATTTTTTCCAAGTATCCTCATATCCATAATAACATTCTCATGTTAGCTTTCCTTGGGCTTTAAATACTAGGCCCATCATATATGCCTGTTTTATTCCTTCACGAAGTATATACGGCCAATTTCTTTAAATTGTTAGATATGCTACTATGTTTTCATTGGTACCACTGATAAGCTACTTGGAAGAGAAGTTTATGTGGCTCCAAATATTTGGGAGATTCATTACTCTGAATCTCTTCCAACTGCAAAGGGTTTCAACATTAAAATATCCATTCTGAAGGACAGCAGACTGAGGAAAGTTGTGTTTCATGACAATTTAAAACAGAAAGAATGGAGGCCTTTGAACTATGGTGCTGGAGAAGACTCCAGCAGGTCCCTTAGACTCCAAGGCGATCAAACCGGTCGGTCCTAGAGGAGATCAACCCTCACTGCTCTTTAGAAGGCCAGATCCTGAAGCTAAAACTCAAATACTTTGGCCACCTAATGAGAAGGAAGGACTCACTGGAGAAGAGCCTAATGCTGGGAAAGATTGAGGGCAAGAGAAGAAGGGGACAACAGAGAAGGAGGTGGCTGGATGGAGTCACTGAAGCAGTAGGCATGAGCTTAAATGGACTCCAGAAGATGGTAGAGGACAGGAAGGCCTAGAGGAACATTGTCCATGGAGTTGTGAGGGGATAGACATGACTTCACAACTAACAACAACATGTGTTGTGATGACCCTGTTTGGTCAGGTGGATATCCAAAGTGAAGTTAAAGAGACTTAAAGAAACCAGACAATTTTTAATTAATACACAACTTGAAGGTATGTAGTAAAGTTCCAGAAGAGAAAGCCTGGGGTTTAAAACTCTAATTATATCCATTTCCCTTTTGAATTACTAGCTTGAATACAAGAGAAGATTGGGCAACACAATGTACTCCATATTAGCAGTTTACCATCAAGCAATGTGTAAATATTTACATGCATGAAGACTGTCTGGTATAAGTACCTTAGAGTTACCTTGTAAAGTCTTGGACAAAATGGTCAATATTCTCACCACCTTGACTACTGACCTTTTTTTTTTTTGGAAACTTAAAAACCTAATCAATTTTTGTAACTTTACAACAATTTTGTATAGAATTGCCCTTATCTAACAGAGAAATGGCCATTTAAATATTTAACATTAACTGGGGATTTCTATTAGGAATAGTAAATCTGCTAAACTTGTAAGCCGCCCTGAGTCTTCGGAGAAGGGCAGGATATAAATGGAATTTTTAAAAAATCAAGAACATTACTTTTTTTAAAAAATCCTAAACTGTTTGTGTTAGCATCTGAGCAATTAAAAGAAGACAGAATTTCATCATCATCATTATCACCACCATCATCATCACCACCATCATATATTGTGGGCTTTGCAACCTTGTCTGATCTTTAGATGGTAAAAGGCCATCGCTAATCCCCTAATCTATGCATTGAATTGAATATATCTTTAACCAATGCACACATCCTAACAACAGCTTTTCTGATGAAGATAATCAAGACTCTCATGGGAATAATAATAATAATAATAATAACAACAACAACAATAAGTTGGAAGGGACCTTGGAGGTCATCTAGTCCAACCCCCTGCTCAGGCAGGAAGCCCTATACCATTTCAGACAAATGGCTGTCCAGTCTTTTCTTAAAACGTTCCAGTGTTGGAGCATTCACCACTTCTGGAGGCAGGTTGTTTCACTGGTTAATTGTTCTAACTGTCAGGAAGTTTCTCCTTAGTTCTAGGTTGCTTCTCTCCTTGACTAGTTTCCATCCGTTGCTTCTTGTCCTACCTTCAGGCACTTTGGAGAATAGCTTGCCTCCCTCTTCTTTGTGGCAGCCCCTGAGATATTGGAACAGTGCTATCATGTCACCGCTGGTCCTTCTCTTTGTTAAACTATACATACCCAATTCCAGCAACCGTTCCCTATATGTTTTAGCCTCCAGTCCCCTAATCATCTTTTTTGCTCTTCTCTGTACCCTTTCTAGAGTCTCAACATCTTTTTTACATCGTGGTGTCCAAAACTGGATGCAGTATTCCAGGTGTGGCCTTACGAAGACATTGTAAAGTGGTATTAGTACTTCACGTGATCTTGATTCTATCTCTCTGTTCATGCAGCCTAGCACTGTGTTTGCTTTTTTGGCAGCTGCAGCACACTGCTGGCTCATATTGAAGTGATTGTCCACTAGGACTCTGCGATCCCTCTCACAGTTACTACTATTGAGCAAGGTACCTTATATACTATACCTGTACATTTGGTTTTTCCTGCCTAAATGTAGAACCTTACTTTTTTCACCATTGAATTTCATTTTGTTAGATAACGCTCAGTGTTTGAGTCTGTCCAGTTTCTCCGGTATCCTAAGCCTGTCTTCTGGAGTGTTGGCTATTCCTGCCAGCTTGGTGTCGTCTGTAAATTTGATGAGTTCCCCTCATCCAAATCGTTGATGAAGATGTTGAAGAGCACTGGGCCCAGAGCAGAGCCCTGGGGCACCCCACTACACACTTCCCTCTATGTGGATGCGTAATGCAATTATTAAGGCATAGTGAAAACAGAAAAGATCTTAGCAGGGAAGGAACTCTCAGTCCTGCTTAAGGATGAAACATTTCCCAGTTTTATCCTTCCGTGTTGGCAAACAGATTAACGATGATGCAAGCACAAATATCTTATTGACATCACAATAAGTGCACCTATTCCAAAAAGTAATTTGCTCTAACAATAAACAACTAGATATTGATTATGCAGTAGCAGAAAAAAATCAGTAACCATCAGAAGGCATCACAAGACTGTTTTACACTGGATTAATCGAGGAGAGTTCTATAAAAAAAATATTGTTTTACCGATGTCCTGTTTCATAGCTGCTCTACTGCACTATTTTAACCTGCCAAAAATTGGAAGTCTCTGATATATCCACGATGGAAGAATGGTTAGTGAAGATGATAGAATCATCCAAGATGGAACAACTAACTTCTTGGATTAGAGAACTATCAACAGTTGCGTTCATTAGTATCTGGAAACTTTTCACGTTTTTGTGGGGTTTTTTTTGCTGAAAAATAGAGAAAAATAAACTTATGATTTATGGGCCTGAATGTTACAGAACAGAACAAAATAACAGTGTTGGAAATTCTTCTAATCCTTCTCCCTGCTCAAGTGGAAACCCTATAGTATCACACAATTGGTTGTCCAATCTCTCCTTAAGAACCTCCAGTGATGGAGCACCCACAACTTCTGAAGGCAGACTGTTCCACTGGTTAGTTGTTCTAACTGGCAGGAAGTTTCTCCTTAGTTCTAGGTTGCTTCGCTCCTTGATTAGTTTCCATCCGTTGCTTCTTGTCCTGCCTTCGGGTGCTTTGGAGAATAGGTTGACACACACCCTTCTCTTCTTTGTGGCAGCCTCTGAGATATTGGAGCACCACTATGGAAAGAAGAAGTTATGATGTAATTTTAGCAAGACAGGGCAAAACATAAATGCACTTAGAACTACTGTCAAGAAACGGCTTTTTTTTAATCATCTTTTCTTTGTCCATTTCCTTTTCCCATTTTCTTATCTCGCTATTTAGCGTTTCTTTTAATTATCTTGACTTTGCATTCTCATTTAACTTTTAACTTTCACTTCAATAAAGTTTATAGTAAAATTGGTGAAGGTTTCTTTTGATGAGCTCCTGTTAAAGCTTGTAAGCCGTCCTGAGTCCTCGGAGAAGGGCGGGATATAAATGTAATAAAAATAAAAATATATAAAAATAAATAAATAAATAAAGAAGAAAACTATTTGCTACTGTCGTCCATGATAAGGCTGGATGAAAAAAAAAAGATAAAATCGATGAAGTGGAAGAATACGACAGCTTTTCGCGAATGTGCTTATAAACAGAATTTCTTATTACGAAGCAAGGGTAATAATATTATGAATCCCTAAACTCAATGACGAGACAACTTCCATTTTTAGGGCATCATACATTTAAGTAGTGAGTTTTATGTTAGATGTTTTTGTGCCAGCCATGGCAGTTCCCCAAAAGGTCATCAGATGGGAGCAAAGAGGGGGGCTTTCGCCCAGGTTCGCCTGGTGCGCCAGTTACGGCCCTATCTGGACCGGGAGGCCTTATGTACGGTCACTCATGCGCTCGTGACCTCTCGCCTAGACTACTGTAACGCTCTCTACATGGGACTTCCCTTGAAGACTACTCGGAGGCTCCAACTGGTACAGAATGCGGCCGCGAGAGTTGTCTTGGGAGTTTCCCGGTACTCCCATGTTACACCCTTGCTCCGTGAGCTGCATTGGTTACCAGTTGTCTTCCGGGTAAGGTTCAAGGTTTTGGTTATGATCTTTAAGTCCCTACATGGCATGTGTCCGCGATACCTCGAGGACCACCTGCTGCCGGCGTCGACTCCCCTCCGCCCTGTGCGCGCCCACAGAGAGGGCCTCCTCAGGGTGCCTCCTGTCAAGGAATGTCGACTGGTGGCCCCCAGGGGGAGGGCCTTCTCTGTGGGTGCCCCGGCGTTATGGAACCAACTGCCAGTAGAGCTCCGGATGGCATCAGACCTCCGATCCTTCCGTCGCGGGTTGAAGACCCATTTATTTGAACTAGCGGGTCTGGCCTGATGGGGGTACATGGTTTTTTTTTATATATAGGCTTGTTTTATTATTCTGGTTTTAACTTGGGCATTGATTTAATTGTCTTTTAATGTTTGTATTGTTATTTATATTTATGCCCTGTGAACCGCCCTGAGTCCCTTTGGGAGAAGGGCGGTATAAAAATCTCAATAAATTAAATTAAATTAATTAAATCTTTGCTCCCACTGGTGGGTCAGGGGTCTCCGGCCCCTGCAGCCCCATTGGAGAGAGTTAATGGCCCTCCAGCCCCCTCACTCTCATTGGTAAGGGAGGGGCTGAGGACCCCCCATAAAAACCTCTGCTCAGGGGCTGCTCTTTTGTTCCCCTCTTGTTGCTCTCTTGTTGCTTTCGTCTTCAAGCTCCCTCTGGGAATGATCCATGAGCTCCATCCAGGCATGGATGCCTCCATGCCAGGGAACTCTTTCTCCTTACTCTATCTTTAAATAAAGCTTCATCTGATTGCATCCCTGCGTGCTGCCTTTTTCTTGGAAGCACCTCAACGAACCATCGGTCTCCTGAGGCCATCTCACATTTTAGACAAGTTGACAAACATTTTTTTTAAAAAAAAAATTCTAAAGGCCCTTAATTACTTTGCTGCCTGTGTTCTTCGTGGAAAGAAAGGTTGTTTCAGTTAGATGTTAGCGAAAGTAAAATAGGGTTTATTTTTCCCATCCAGACCCTTAAAGTCTGTCTCTGAAGGAGCCCTTGTCATAAAATAAAGCCTTAAGAACAAAGCAATAGAAACTTTTCTGGGCTCCATGCAAATCTGATTTTAAATAAAATAAAATAAAATAACTGCTTCTGCTTTAAAGAGATGACTGGTTCATATGATTCCTAAAATCAGGACAGCTTCTTAAAACTAGCAGGAGAACCTGAAATAATTGGGATGCTGTCATGAACAGCAAAGAGGCTGTGCTCTGTTGAAACATCTAAAGCGCTTCCAAAGCGTTTGTGAAGCCTTGCGTGGTTTCTGAAGCAGAGTTGCTAAAAGTCTAGAGTGGGCTTCAGCGGGCGACCATCTCCCGAGGCTACAAAAAGTTAGTAATAGTCTCCATAAA
The DNA here is from genome assembly GCF_947247035.1 of Vipera ursinii. Classification (NCBI taxonomy): domain Eukaryota; kingdom Metazoa; phylum Chordata; class Lepidosauria; order Squamata; family Viperidae; genus Vipera; species Vipera ursinii. The sequence goes on from NC_139514.1 coordinate 116,214,225, forward strand.
ACACACAGTTTTATTATACAGCTTCTTGTAACGGGTGTCTGCAAGACGACTGTCGACTCGTAAGCAGAGGATGAAAGACTTGGCTTCCCATTCTGCCTGAATAACTGAGCTTCTTTCCAGAGAACAAAGCTTATATTTTAAGAGAAGTGAAGTTCTTCCTGGTTTGTGTGTTGTTGTTTTTTTTAAACCTCTGAAGTTGCCCGTGTACACTCATTTTTGTACACACAACATCCCTTTGTAAAAAACGTTTGTGAATATTTGGGAGGCAAAGCTGTAGCACGGTCAAAGGTAGTTGATTGTTCTGGTTTCTTGCATAAGTTTTTTTTAATAATAATAATAGCAACAACAACAACAACAACAACAACAACAACAACAACAACAACAACAATAATAATAATAATAATAATAATAATAATAATAATAATAATAATAATAATAATAATTTGCACAGTTTTAATATTTTAATTGATTTTCTATTTATCTTTTTGTGACCTGTGAGCCGGCCAGAGTCACCTTACTGGGTACACGGGTGGCACATAAATTTAATAAATAAATAACAGATTGTGGTTTTCCTACCTCTTGGCCTTACATTACCTGTTGCGTGATTCTGCAAGCTGTTGCATTTTCTTCCGGTTGCAATTTCTGGGTTATATTCAAAGGGAGCCCCACGGAGAGGATATGGCACTAATGTTGTGTAATGAATGGATGATGGCCATCAGAACTTCTGCCCTCTGATATAGTGGGAGATACAGTGGCTGAAATTGACTGAAATTTCTCCATTAACACATTTAACTTCTTTTTATCTATTTACCTATTTACCAAAGCGTCTGAAGGCAGGACCAGAAGCAACGGATGGAAACTAATCAAGGAGAGAAGCAATCTAGAATATAAGGAGACATTTCCTAAGAGTAAGAACACTTAACCCATGGAGTGGCTTGTCTGCAGAAGATGTGGGTGCTCCATCAATGGAGGTTTTAAGAAGAGACTGGACAGACACTTGTCTTGCGGGGGAGGGGGTGTCTTCTGCTTGATCAGGGGATTGGACTAGAAGACGTCTAAAGTACCCTTCCAATTCTTTTATTCTGTTCTGTTCTGGTAAGGACATGGATGATGGACATCAAAACGTCTCCCTCTGATATAGTGGGACTATTGTGTTTTTCCCAAAAATATTATCCCAGCCGGATAATAAGCCCTAGCATGATTTTTCAGGATGCTCGTAATATAAGCCCCACCCCACAAAATAACTCCCAATTAAGACCGTCAGGTAGATGGATGCGTTTAATATCGTGTTTCCCCGAATATAAGCCGTAATTGGAATATAAGCCCTAAGGCGTCTTTTGAAGCAAAAAAAAAAAAGGATGTAAGACCTGGTCTTATTTTGGGGGAAACACAGAATATTGATTGAAATTGATTAGGTGTATGTGATTTTCCTTTAACCCCTTTCTTCAATTTCCACGACTTTTCTTTTTATTTTTGTGCATAACCTTGGTTTGCTTGAAACATGATGAGCATGTGTGGGATTGGGGGTGTCCCCTTGAAAACAACAGTAAGGACCTTCAATGTTTTGTCTCCTATGCAACCATTATCTTCTGTCTTCTATTCAACACTGGTTAGAATCTTGAGCCCAAGTGAGGAACAATAATTATTGAAATCAATTGATTGATGCATTCGTGACCTATTGATCCAGGCTAGGCCTCTTCTTTCTGAGACGATCTCCACTGTATTTACAATATTTCCTTTCATTTCCATGAAGCAACCTAAATCTCGGATTGTATCAAAAATATTTTGCAATGCACGATGCTAACCAGAATGCTTTAGCTCACCTTATATCTATCTATCTATCTATCTATCTATCTATCTATCTATCTATCTATCTATCTATCATCTATCTATCTATCTATCTATCTATCTATCTATCTATCTATCTATCTATCTACTATCTATCTATCTATATCTATCTATGTATCTATGTATCTATCTATCTATCTACTATCTATCTATCTATCTATCTATATCTATCTATGTATCTATCTATGTATCTATCTATGTATCTATCTATCTATGTATCTATCTATCTATCTACTATCTATCTATCTATATCTATCTATGTATCTCTATCTATCTATCATCTATCTATCTATCTATCTATCTATCTATCTATCTATCTATCTATCTATCTATCTCTATCATCTTTATATCTCTATATCTATATCTCTATCTTTTCTCTATATCTCTATATTTTTTCTTTGAGGAGGCACAGAAAATACCATTATTTTTTCCTCAAAGAAAAAATATAATTTATCTAAGAGGCAAGATGGCATTTTAGCCTTTCTGTAGAAAAAATATGAGACTGTTAGAATAGAGGAGAGAGCATCATGTATTTTACTATACAGACAAAGCTCACACAAAGTGGACAGGCAAGAAAGCCTTCTCTTAGTAAAGCAAATAATCTTCTCCTTCAGTTGTGAACAACGTCAATCCTAACACAAAGCGCACACAAACACACACACAGAGGGACACACCTACCCAGAGAAAAGACAAGAAATATTTCAGAAGCTGGGGGAAAAAAATCCATAGTGACCGAAAACCGGGCCCCGCACGGATTGCCATTTAGAAAGCGGATCCCCAAAGTAAACTCTAATTGCTCTTGGTAAACTTGAAATGTCACTTAAATATGAAATTTCTATTCCTGGGATTGGTTATAAATACTTCATTAAATTTCTTTTTTTACCCAGACAGAATACGCAAGGCGTCCGGTGCTAGTTCCCTTCTTTTGAAGCTGGGTTTTGCTCTACTTGACCTTCCAATTGACCCACCTTTTCCTCCTGATCCTTTGCCCATCTCAGCATGGCACAAAGATGTTGGTAGGTTTTCTTAAACTTCCCACCTGAAAGTTCAAAGGGTTTTTTTTCCGTTCAATAATAAAATGTGATTTTTTTGGAGGGGGCGGTTTGGTATGGTGATTTATTTATTTTTATCTCTAAATGTTCACTTAGCGAAAGAGTGATGCATATATTTAATAGATAGATAGATAGATAGATAGATAGATAGATAGATAGATAGATAGATAGATAGATAGATAGATAGACAGACAGACAGACAGACAGACAGACAGACAGACAGATAGATGATGGATGGATGGATAGATAGATAGATAGATAGATAGATAGATGATGGATGGATAAATAGATAGATGATAGATAGATAGATAGATAGATAGATAGATAGATAGATAGATAGATAGATAGATAGATAGATACAGTAGATGGATGGATAGATAGATGATAGATAGATGATAAATAGATAGATAGATAGATAGATAGATAGATAGATAGATAGATAGATAGATAGATAGACACACAAAGAGAGAAATAAAAATTTCATGACAATTATTTCTGGGTCACCTGCCACTGTGCCGTTTTGTCCTTTTTATTTATTTTTATCCATGGTTATAATTTCTCTCCTGCCATTCTTCCTATAGGACACTTAAGGCAACAATCTTTAAAAAAGCAGCACAAGGGACGATGCTCTTATGAAACTGGATGAAACCCCTGATCAAACTAGCTCCAATTGACCCAATTTGTTCCAGGTGGACTTTCTCCAGTCTGAAGAAAGAAAAGGACTTCAGACATCTCTTGAGAAAATGTGTTGTGTAACTGGGAGCAACATGTTAAGTGAACATTTCTTTTTGGCCATTAAAAAAAAATGCATTTTTAGCACTATTTATTGTTAAAAGTCTTTATTCCTTTTAGGTTCACCGTGGTCTTCAAACTGCTGCACTTTTACAATATGATAATAAATACAATGAAATCACAACAAGATACGGGCAAAAGTTAAACATGCCTTAATATAAGCCAAAACATTATTAAAAGCCAACAAAGGCTCTGAAGGTTTCCCTAATAATAGTCCTTCGTTGTGTCTTCTTTTGTTTTGTTTTTAACCAAAGGACTAAAATTCAGCACGAATAGAACCAATCGCAAATCTCAAATGAGCCAATCCCTTGAGACAAAATTGAGTGCTTCTATTCAAATAATTGGGGATGCGGTGGCTCAGTGGGTTAGGACGCTGAGCTTGTCGATCAGAAGGTCAGCAGTTTGGCGGGTCGAATCCCGAGTGCTGCGTAGCAGAGTGAGCGCCTGTTACTCATCCCAGCTTCTGCCAACCTAGCAGTTCAAAAGCACGTCAAAATGCAAGTAGAAAAATAGGGACCACTACGGTGGGAAGGTAACAGCGTTCCGTGCGCCTTTGGCGTCTAGTCATGCCGGCCAGATGACCACGGAGACGTCCTCGGACAAGCGCTGGCTCTTCGGCTTTGAAACGGAGCTGAGCACCGGCCCCTAGAGTCAGAAACGACTAGCACGCGTGTGCGGGGGAACCTTGACCTTTACCTTTTATTCAAATAATTGCTCCATGACGTAAGTCATAAACAGTTCAAGGGATTCTCATCAATTTTCCTATCTGATTTTTTGGGTAAAAATCTGAGCAAAGCGAGCCCCTTTTGTTCTGTTGTAAAAAAAGATGGCTCCTTGTGGGATAAATGGAGCAAGCATAGAACAGTTTGTCCCAAAAGGTGCTTTTTCAAGAGGCAAGTGGCCTTTCTAGTTTGTTTTTTCTTTGAAGACGTTGCGCTTCTCATCCAAGAAGCTTCTTCAGCTCTGACTGGATGGTGGGGAATGGAAGGATTTATACTCCTTGCAGACAGCTTGTCATTTGCCTTCATTTAGTGAGTCATTGAGGCCACCTGGAGGCGTATCTGTGTCATCAGGGTCACCTGAGTGGTGCAAATGGGTGTGGAGCCTTCTTGGAACTGCTGAAAGGACTGTGTTGTACACAGGAGATGGGTGGTCTTGTACCCCTCCCCTTCTGTTGAGAGAGGGCTGTTCAGTTTGGATCTAGATGGCCTCTTTATTTATTTTATTTTATTTTTATTCCATTTATATCCCGCCCTTCTCCGAAGACTCAGGGTGGCTTACAAGCTTAGCAGTAGCCTTCATTCTATGTATATGCCTGCTTATTAGGGCTTTCGCCCCCCCCCAAGCGGCATTATTACAAAGTCAGCTTAATTGCCCCCAACAATCTGGGTCCTCATTTTACCTACCTGGGAAGGATGGAAGGCTGAGTCAACCTGGAGCCTGGTGGGACTCGAACCTGCACTAATTGCAGGCAGCTGGTGTTACTTAAGGAGGCATTAGCCCACTGCTCCACCAAGGCTCTTCTTTGACCCCTCTTTCAAACCAGCGGTCCTCTCTGTCCAAAATGTGGACTTTGCCTGTCTTTGAAAGAGCGCCCTTTGTCTTTTAAATGCAGAGGGACTGCTGAATCTAGCCCTGATGGCTTTGTGCCAGAGCTGACTCAAGTCAGAACTGAAGAAGCTTCTTGGATGAGAAGCGAAACGTCTTCAAGGAAAAACCAGGAAGTCCAGTTGCCTCCTGAAAAAAAAGCACCTTCGGGACAATGCATGATGAAGTTGCATCATTTGCGTTCTTTTAGAGAGAGGACACAGTGAAACCTCCAAGTAGCCTCAAGGACTCTCCGAAAGAATGCAAATGACCAGCTGTCTGCAAGGAATATAAATCCTTCCATCCCCCCCCCCCACCATCCAAGTCAGAGTTGAAGAAGCTTCTGGGCTGAGAAGCGAAATATCTTCAAACAAAAAACAAGGAAGTCTTCTTGCCTCTTGAAAAAGCACCTTTGGGACAACCATGACCCAGATGACACAGACACAGAATAGTTTGCCACATACCTATCTGAAAGAAGGTTAGTGGACTGTTTTTGTTTCGTTTATGGCTGGTTTTTTGTGTGTGCATATTTTGGAAGCCTATCCACCTTTCCTTTGATCACTTCCCTGGCAATACTCTTCATTTTTCCAAGTGAAACAAGAAGACGTGACAAAATATCCTCCTTTCCGAAGCCTCAGAGTGACAGTTCAATATATTTCAGAGCAACTCGAGATACGGAAGAGGAATTATCAAAGAATCAGGAAGTTCACTAGAATGGATTTTTAATAAATGTACTTGGACCCTGCCAACTGTAGCTGTTTTTTTTTTTATTTGATTTGTTTTGGGTGTTTGTTTGTGTTTGTTTTTTTTTGAAAAGCATACATCTGGAAAATAAAACAATATTTTGGGATCACAGCAAGGGAAAGATAAAAACATCTGTCACAAGGAATGTCCCTGCAAACATGAGATTATTAGTTTCATAGGGATTTATTAACTTGATCTATTTCGGCTTTTATCCAAGCATATGGGGGCGGGGAGGGGGGGACATCAGCAGACAGCCAAGGACTTGTAATTATTCAGCGAAGAGCTGAGAAGTCTTTATTTTTTTTCCTCACCTGTTTTTAAAATGCTAACTCTTAAGCAAAAGAAAGGAAGAGTTAAGAGAATCGCTATTAATTCTACACAGAAGCAGACCTTTGCAATAACTCTGTGACCTCACACACGGGCTTCAAATGCCATCGTTTTGCGATCTTCTTGTGATTGACTGGGATCTTATATCCCATTTGATTAGCGGTGCTGAAAAAAATGGCTCCTGGCATCTGCAGGTCATAAGGCACAGTCCAAAGCGAAAATATTTCCCAGGTTAAAGACTTAGTAACGGTAACAGAATTGGAAGGGACCTTGGAGGTCATCTAGTCCAACCCCCCCCCCGCTCTCCCAGGAGACCTATACTATTTCTGATAAATGGCTGTCAGGCTCTTCTTCAAAACCTCCAGTGATAGAGCCCCCACATCTTCCAAAGGTAATTTGCTCCACTGGTTAATGGTTCTCACTGACAGGAAATTTATCCATAGTTCTAGGTTGGATATCTCTTTCATGATCTTCTTGTTTTACCCTCAGTTGCTTTGGAGAACAGGTTGACCTCTCTTGTCTCCCTCTAGTAACAGAGTTGGAAGGGATCTTGAATACCTTCCAGTCTAACAATGTGCACAACCAGGAGACCCTATACCAGTGGTGGCGAACCTATGACACGCAGGCCAGAGGGGGCACTCAGAACCCTCTCTGTGGGCACGTGTGCTGTCGCCCCAGCCCTGCCTCCTCCCACTGGCCCCTCCTCACCATTATCCCCCCAGAGAGTCGTCCCCAGGTGCAGCCCACGCGGCCCAGCTCAGCCAAGGACATGGCAGCCAGGCAGCGGGGAGTAGATTCCGCCCTTGCGCCCCGTCGCACAAAGATGATGCTGCAGGGCATGGGTGGATGGTGTGGCCATGGCACTGCTAGGCCTCCTTGGTGATCTGCAGTGGGCCATGGAATTGGTGGGTGGTCCTAAGGATGGGACGGGGGGTGGGATGGAGTGGGGGCACTTGGTCTCTAAAAGGTTTGCCATCACTGCTCTATACATTTGACTCTCCAATCTCTCCTTAAAAGCTTCCAGTGATGGAGCACCCACAAGTTCTAAAGGAAAGATGTTCTATTGGTTAATTGTTGTCAGTGTTAGGAAATTTCTCCTTAGTTCTAGGTTGCTTTTCTCCTTGGTTAGTTTCCATCCATTGTTTCTTGTCCTGCCTTCAGGCACATTGGTAAATAGGTTTGCCCCCCTCTTCCTTGTAGCATTCCTTCAAGTAGTAGAAGACTGCTATCATGTCACCCGGGTCCTTCTTTTCACTAGACCAGGCATACCCAATTCCTGTAACCGTTCTTCATGTGTTTTAGCTTCTAGACCCTTTTGGTAGCTGATATCTGCATTTCACTAGACACATTTCCAGTGAAGATGATCTAGTTAAGCAACCCAAAGAGAAAGGGGGGAATAATATCTCCTCACCCAGGTCTCACATGCTATGTAAATGCAAATGGTGTGCACACACTTCCACACTGCATCCAGTTTTGGTTGCCACAATACAAAAATGACGTGGAGAGTCTGGGAAGAGTGCAGACAAGTTCCATGTTTCACGGCTATAGAGAGATTAATGTGAGTTGAAAAAGCATATGAGAATCATGTGCATAATGTAATATCATGCAAATAATATTTATTTATTCACAATGTCTGCAACCCACCTCAGTTTGGCGCAACAAAGTCCCAAATCAACAATATTAAAAACATCAATATAGTACAATAACATTGCATAAAATATGCTATCCATTACTTTCTTTGTCAGTTAGGCGAGGGGAAAATGAGAATCACGGTCACTTTCTCGGATTCTGTCTTTGTGTTTTGCACGTGTGTCTGTGTGGGTGGGTGGGTATTTGTATGTATGTGTACTTCTGTGTTTGCCATTAGTATGCCACAAAGCTGGGTGAGTGGAGATTTTAAAACATCAGGATAAAAGAAGAAAAATAATAAAAAAAAACAGTGGGAAATTCAGAAAGATTCCTGGGGGAGAAGAAATGGGATAAGGTCTTTGACTGACATACATACATACATTTAGATAAAAAAAATGTGGATAGGAAAGGAACTGGCAGTTTCCAGATACCACTCCAGATCACTTGGGTAGGAAAGAAAAACAGATAAGGACAGCACACTTTCATTTTATCAGAAAGTTCTGTTAAAAGTCTGCTTTGGATTTCAGTCCAGGGAATTCTAATTATCTTGACTGTCAATTTCAATAGCAGTTCCCCAAACTCAAGGGATAAGGTTGTGATGGATGTGTTGGATTGCTAAAAAAATAATAATAATATACTGTTTTCAGAATTAATCTCATGCTTGGAGACAATTTTGTGTCAAAGCTGAGGAACATCTGATGTTTAAGTCTGATGTTCAGGACTGTGCAGCATTTTGTTGACGCACAACAAAATCTTGCCTTCAATAGGAGGTGTTGTAAGGGCATATGAATAGCACAGGGGAGAGAGCATGAGGACTATTTAAAAATAATAATAGAAATCATAGCGTCATAGGACTTGAAGGGACCTCGGAGGTCTTCTAGTCAATCCCTCTTCCCATGGAAGAATGTCTGGCTTTAGTTCATCCTACTACAGTTGTCAACTTCTGAAATGAGCCTGGCTGAAACCATCTTTGTTGTTCTCAGTGGCCACACAGGTTGGGAGCAAGGGGGGGGGGGAAGAAACCAAAAGGATGGTGAGACTAAACACAGAGTGATCCCATGGGAACCAAGGTCATTCCCACAGTTGCTGGAAGGTGGAGAGAAGTGTCACGGAGCCCACAAATTGTCCTCTTTCGGTAGTGTAATCAATAGCATAGCAGAGGGAGGGAAGTGTTACATTTAATTACATTCAATTCCTGAAGGGAAAGTTAGAGCTGGTTTCACTTTTGACCATGCCAATATTGTGTATCCAATAAACATGTTCTTTGAGGAACATGTTTATTGGAGTTCTGATTTGTTTGGGTCCATTAGTCGGAACCTTGGCAATGGTCTCCTCTCAAAGAGGCAATGAAAATGTGTTATTGTTGAGATGTTGGCAAATGGCTACTTTACTGTCTTTAAACTTGGCCCTTTTATGACTTGTGGACTTCAACTCCCAGAATTCCTTAGCCAGGCATGCTGACTGAGGAATTCTGGGAGTTGAAGTCCACGTCATAAAAGGGCCAAGTTTGAAGACCCCCTGCTTTAGATGCATATATGACTTATCATTTGTGGTAATTAAATGATAGTTAAAGGCGTAGTTTAACAAGCTTTTGTTGACTATGTTCCCATTTTAATGTTCCATTATTCAAAGATAGAAGATTAGAATATTCTTTGTTGGCCAAGTATGATTGGAAAATGCCCTCTAGAGATAGGGGGTATTGGCATTTAAACCCTTTGTTTAAAAGATTTGCAAGTCTTCGTAAACATTCAGACCAGGCATGAAGATTTGAAATCCTATTTATTTATTTTTTTGGAAAATGAAAATATTATTTAGGTAGGGATGTGTAAAATTAAGCAACGACAACAATTAATCAGTTGTCTGACTCCCACTGAGTCTAATACTGGTTTTGACTCCTTTTTGTTCAGTCTGGATTTTGAAATTTATATTTCTGATTTCAAAATAGATTAAACTGGTTGCAGATATTTAAAACTAATCATCATTCTATTTGCATTTCTGGATTACTTGTGGGGTGAGGGGGAATCATTTCTGTGGATATGCAGAAATCTTTAAGCCATCGAAATAGCTTGAAGGCATTTTCTTTGATGATCTGGGGACAACTTGGTTCAAAACTTTGATTGAACTGTCCACAGATCAAATGCTTGTAACTCTTCTCTCTTACCCCTAAAAAAGAAAGCTGAAATTGATAAAGTGTTTGTTGTTGTTGTTGTTGTTAGCTGCAAAGTCGTGTCCAACCCATCGCGACCCCATGGACAATGTTCCTCCAGGCCTTCCTGTCCTCTACCATCTTCTGGAGTCCATTTAAGCTCACGCCTACAGCTTCAGTGACTCCATCCAGCCACCTCATTCTCTGTCGTCCCCGTCTTCTCTTGCCCTCAACCTTTCCCAGCATTAGGCTCTTCTCCAGTGAATCCTTCCTTCTCATCAGGTGGCCAAAATATTTGAGTTTCAGCTTCAGGATCTGGCCTTCTAAAGAGCAGTCAGGGTGGATCTCCTCTAGGACCAACCGGTTTGATCGCCTTGCAGTCCAAGAGACTCGCAGGAGTCTTCTCCAGCACCATAGTTCAAAGGATAAAGTGTTAGAACGATACTTTTGAAAGCTACCACAAGCACCAAGGCAGCAAATGACCATCAAGCTAATTAAAACTTGTCAATTATTCATTGGTTCTTAAAAAGTCAGCTGGGCTGATGCAAAAATTACAATGCTCTAATGGAAACTGATGGGAACAGAGGGGGGAAAAATAGAGAAGAACGTATAGAGTTAACCCCAGCACAAAATAAACAACCAAGACTCTTGTGAGTAGCAGATGACCTTTCCATTAGAAATCATTAACTTTATTCTTGCACGTTAAGAGGGAGAAATAATAACTCATGGGGTGAGACCAAGGGACAATAGAATCGAAGCCAAAGAGCTGAAGAAAATCATAACGCATCAAGATAACCACTTTGTCCCAGTGGTTATCACCATACTGGGTGCCATGCCAGTAAAGATTTTGGACGGCACTTAGAAAATATGTCTGTTGACAAATTTTACCTCTGTCAACTGCAAAAGGTCACTCTCTTTGGATCCACACATACAGTATACTGTGTTGATATATTATGACATCCTTGGTATGAAAAGCCCAGATGGTGCAGTGGTTAAAGTTCACTATTGCAGGCAAACTCTACCCACAAACTGGAGTTTCATCCTGACAGCACTTAAGGTTAATTCAGCCTTCCATCCCTCCAAGGTTGGAAAAATGAGGGCCTAGATCAGGGGTCTTCAAACTTGGCCCTTTTATGACTTGTGGACTTCAACTCCCAGAATTCCTGAGCCAGGCACACTGGCTGAGGAATTCTGGGAGCTGAAGTCCACAAGTCATAAAAGGGCCAAGTTTGAAAAGCCCTGACCTAGATTGATGGAGCCAATATGCAAATAATGCTTACCTTGTAAACCACCAAGATGCTGTAAAGCAATATGGGATGGTATATAAGCCTAAATGCTATTGCTGAATACTATTGCTACACAAGCTAACAAAGTGGCAGGTGTGGTTTTCCATTGTGGTGAACAGAGAATATAATAACATTCCATGTGATGTTTCAAAATAGTTGGTTCAGCACAGAGCTAACAAATTAACAGGGATGACACAGAATGAATTCACTCATGCAGTGGGATTAAGACAAGGGATTAGGAAGAGGGAAATGCAAGCTCTCATCCTACCTACTGGAGTGGCTTTGGACCTATCACCCCTCTTAGCCATAATCACAGTCAGGCTCTGTAAAAGTTAGATGAAAAACAATCCTCTTGTTGCATTATGCATTGATAAGAATTATATTGATTATAAATGATGGAACTAGGAAAGGATAGTGCAAAAATAAACAATCATGTATGGCACACACTGTGAAAAACAACAACAAAGAACAATTCCATTGTGTCTTAAATATCCTTAACATGAAAAATAACCCAAGAGTGTCATTATGTTTTGTGTACTCTCCTTGAAAAGGTAAATTCTTGTGATTCTGGTCAGAAGTCTACAAAGCCAATGTGTAATCATTGTTTTATAGACTACGATCTATTTGATGACTTACAACAGCATCCTAGAAAGTCAAATTCTCATACCTCTAGGTTTTTCCTTACAAATCTGTTGGAGCAACCACCAAATTGAAAGCTTAGTTAGGTTCGCAAAGCTGCACAATAATGTTTCTCAACCCAAGCAACTTTTAGAAGCTGAGAGTACAACTTCAGGAATTCTTAGGAGAGCACAGGCTATAGCTGGGGAATTCTAGAAGTTGAGATCCATCCATCTGGAGGATGCCAAGATGGGGAAATAACCTCTAAAGTTTTCAATACTCCAGTGTGGCAGAGATTTCAGAGGAAAGAAAGCAGCTGATCTGAACTGAGCATATTTCCCTGGAACTTGGGAAAACAAGAGAGAGGAGAGGTGGTGAATGGAGAAACAAGACAAACTAATTTAAAGACTCCTCAAATTATGACTGACGAGCAGAACATGCTACAAACAAATTAATCTCCATCTGTTTGGCCAAAAACCTGGTAAAAGAAATTTTGATGGTTGTATGCTTTTCCAAACAAATTTAATTTACTTAAACCTTAAGTAATATGATATCAGGAGCTAATAATTGGAATCATTTGTTGAGCTCAAAGCACAGAAGAGTTTATTATTGTGACCTATACACAAGTTTCTGGTCAACTAATGGTCAAAGCTAATTTGGCACTAGATAAGGGTCAATGGAATTCACAGAGGGCTAGACTTGTGTTTTTTGTGTCAACACAATGACCCCAAACGTATGACACATTGAACTTTACCTTCCAGCTCAGCCTTTCTTTTCCTACAAATCATATGGCTCATAAAACTTTGACAAATTAATAATAATAATAATAATAATAATAATAATAATAATAATAATAATAATAATAATAATAATAATAATGAAGTTGGAAGGACATTGGAGTCATCTAGTCCAACCCCTGCTCAAGCAGGAAACCTATACCATTTCAGAAAAATGGCTGTCCAGTCTCTTCTTAAAAACGTCTAGTGTTGGAGCATTCACTGTTTCTGGAGGCAGGTTGTTCCACTGGTTAATTGTTCTAACTGTCTAACTGAAGTTTCTCCTTAGTTCTAGGTTGCTTCTCTCCTTGATTAGTTTCCATCCATTGTTTCTTGTCCTGCCTTCAGGCGCTTTAGAGAATAGCTTGACTCCCTCTTCTTTGTGGCAGCCCCTGAGATATTGAAAGATTGCTATCATGATGCCCCTCATCCTTCACTTCATTAAACTAGACATACCTAATTCCAGCAATGGTTCCTTGTATGTTTTAGCCTCCAATCCCCTGATCATCTTTGTTGCTCTTCTCTGTATTCCTTCTAGAGTCTCGAGATCTTTTTTACATCATGGTGACCAAAACTGGATGCAGTGTTCCAAGTGTGGCCTTACCAAGACATTGTAAAGTGGTATTAAAACTTCATGTGATCTTTGATTCTATCACTCTGTTAATGCAGCCTAGCACTGTGTTGGCCTTTTTGGCAGCTGCAGCACACTTGCTAGCTCCTATTTAAGTGATTGTCTACTAGGACTCCGAGATCCATTTCAGTTGTAATGATGAGTGGAACAGTTCCCAAAACAGTTCCCAAAATTCACATCCTTCAACATAATTTCCAACCTTTCCTATCAATCAGCAATAATAATTATGCCTTGGTTTATATTGATTTTATTTATTTATTTTCTCCTGCTGGAAGAATTGAGCTGATCATCCTTCATTATGTCTATGGAGATTCTCAGTCAACCAAATCATGGTTGTCCCAAAGATGTTTTTTTCAAGAGACAACTAGACTTGAAAATGTTTTGCTTCTTTCTTTTTCAAAAGCCAACTGGACTTTGTTTTTCTTGAAGATGCTTCACTTCTCATCCAAGAAGCTTCTTGAAGGAGAAGCGAAACAGCTTCAAGGAAAAACAAAATCTAGTTGCCTTTGGAAAAGCAGCTTTGGGACATCTTTCCTTTTGTATCACTGGGATTCAGCTTGTTCTTGCAAAGAAAGGCAGTTGGAAACAATTGCTCAAACAGAATCCAATATCGGCATTAAATCTGGCATTGAAGCTCTGCTCAATAATACAAAGAGATGGAGCAGAAGCACGAAGAGGAGCAACATCTGGAGGATTATCCAAGATGAAAACCAAGGCTGTCTGTTCTTGCCAAATGTCCTATGAGAAAATGTTGAGGATTAGAAACCAGCTGCTTATCTGAAGCAGATAAGACACAAGGTGTCAGAGTCATCATCGCGCACAATGAAAAGTATCTCCTCACCATAAAAGTACCTAGATAAATGTAAGGGTCTCCAGGAGACGAAAAAGAAAGAGATAATTAATACATCCAGAATACAGCAGATTAAGAAAAGGAAAAAAAAACTTCATAAATGGAGTGTCTAAAACTCCCAGTGCTGAGAATTTTAACATCTGTTAAAAAACTAGCATTACCTATTTCCCAGTCAAAGATTTCTACATCAGAACCAGAGATATAATTTAATTTAATTTAATTTAATAATATTTATATACCGCCCTTCTCCCTGAGGACTCAGGGCGGTTCACAGGGCAGAATAAAATACTAAATACAAACGTTAAAACAAGATTAAATAATTGCCCATATTAAAACAGTTGGAATCAAATTCTAAAGCATCAAGTTAAAATTAAAACACAAGAATAAAAACCCCACCAATACCCATCAGGCTAGGCCGGCTTGAACAAACAGAAACGTCTTGAGATCGCGACGAAAGGAGCGAAGATCGGGCGCCATCCGGAGCTCTACCGGTAGCTGATTCCACAGCTCCGGAGCGCCCACAGAGAAGGATCTCCCCCTGGGGACCACCAATCGACATTCTCTGATCGGTGGCACCCTGAGGAGGCCCTCTCTGTGGGAACGCACAGGGCGCAGGGAGCTTGATGCCGGCAGCAGATGTTCCCTAAGGTACTCCGGCCCCATGCCATGAAGGGCTTTAAACACTGTTACCAGTACCTTGAATCTCACCCGGAAGACAACTGGCAACCAATGCAGCTCACGGAGCAGCGGTGTAACGTGGGAGTATCGGGAGACTCCCAACACAACTCTCGCGGCTGCATTCTGTACCAGTTGGAGCTTCCGGGTGGTCCTCAAGGGCAGCCCCATGTAGAGAGCGTTGCAGTAGTCTAGACGAGAGGACACGAGCGCATGAGTGACCGTGCACAAATCATCCCGGCTAAGATAGGGCCGCAACTGGCACACCAGGCGAACCTGGGCGAAGGCCCCCCTAGTCACAGCTCCTATATGGTCTTCCAGGGTGAGCCGTGAATCTAGGAGGACACCCAAGTTGCGAGCCCTATCTACGGGGGGTAATAGTTCACCCCCCATAGCCAAAGGTGGAACATCCGAATAAACCCGGGATGAAGGTATGCAAAGCCACTCAGTCTTGTCGGGGTTGAGCTGGAGTCTGTTCCTCCCCATCCAGACCCGAACCGCCTCCAGGCACCAGGACATCACGTTGAGGGCATCACTGGGGTGGTTTGGGGTCGAAAGGAAAAGTTGGGTATCATCAGCGTACTGATGATACCCAACTCCAAAGCCACGAATGATCTCACCCAGCGGTTTCATGTAGATGTTGAACAGGAGAGGCGAGAGGACCGACCCCTGAGGAACTCCACAAATGAGAGACCTCGCGGTCGACCTCTGTCCTCCTGCCAACACCGACTGCGAACGTCCCCGGAGATAGGAGGAGAACCACTGTAAAACTGTGCCTCCCACTCCCAATCCCCTGAGACGCCGCAGCAAGATACCATGGTCGATGGTATCGAAAGCCGCCGAGAGGTCTAATAGGACTAGAACAGAGGAATATCCCCTGTCCCGAGCCCTCCAGAGATCATTCACCAGCCCTCCAGAGATCATTCACCATATAAGACCTGTGTGTGGTCTTTAAGAGCTGAGTGTTTTGTTGTTTTGGTTTGGTCTGGTTTTTTACGAGTGGTCTAGGTTGAGGAAGGTGATCTGTGCAACTGGAGCAGTGGTGGGATTCAAATCCCTGAACAATTGGTTCCCTGCGTGGATGCAGGCCTAGGCCTCGGAGGCCTAGAACAGACTTCTGGAAGTGGCATCCATGCACTTCTGGTGGGCCATTCCAGACCTGGGATACCTGGGGGAGGCCTCCCAGGCCTAGAATGGACTTCCACAAGTGGCATCCATGCACATCCGGCAGGCCATTCTAGGCCTGGGAGGCCTCCTCCAGGCCTCGGAGGCCTAGAATGGACTTCTGGAAGTGGCATCCATGCACTTCTGGCAGGCCGTTCTAGGCCTGGGAGGCCTCCTCCAGGCCTGGGAGGCCTAGAACAGACTTCTGGAAGTGGCATCCATGCACTTCTGGTGGGACATTCCAGGCCTGGGATACCTGGGGGAGGCCTCCCAGGCCTGGGATACCTGGGGGAGGCCTTCCAGGCCTAGAATGGACTTCAACAAGTGGTATCCATGCACATCTGGCAGGCCATTCTAGGCCTGGGAGGCCTCCTCCAGGCCTCGGAGGCCTAGAATGGACTTCTGGAAGTGGCATCCATGCACTTCCGGCAGGCCGTTCTAGGCCTGGGAGGCCTCCTCCAGGCCTGGGAGGCCTAGAACAGACTTCTGGAAGTGGCATCCATGCACTTCTGGTGGGACATTCCAGGCCTGGGATACCTGGGGGAGGCCTCCCAGGCCTGGGATACCTGGGGGAGGCCTCCCAGGCCTAGAATGGACTTCCACAAGTGGCATCCATGCACATCCGGCGGGCCATTCTAGGCCTGGGAGGCCTCCTCCAGGCCTCAGAGGCCTAGAACGGACTTCTGGAAGTGGCATCCATGCACTTCCGGCAGGCCGTTCTAGACCTCAGAGGCCTCCTCCAGTCCTTTGAGGCCTAGAACGACCCACCAGAAGCAGTGTGCATTCAGCCGATTCTCTGAGCTCAACAAAATTTAGCTACCGGTAGAATAAGGTGGAATGATTTTTAGAATGTTAATGGAACATTTTTATTTTGGTGAGGTAACTAACCAAGGAGAGAAGCAACCTGGAACTAAGGAGAAATTTCCTGACAATTAGAACAATGAATTAGTGGAAGAACTCATCTCCAGAGGTTGTGAATGCTCCAACACTGGAAGTTTTTAAGAAGAGATTGGAGAACCATTTTTTCTGAAATGGTATAGAGGTTTTCTGCCTGAGCAGGCGGTTGGACTAGAAGACCTCCAAGGTCCCTTCCAACTCTGTTATTCTGTGTCTTCTGTGTCTTCTATTCTACTCTATCACCAAACCAAGTTTTGTAATTTGCATGCATTTTGCAGCGAAGCCATGACCTCGGTGACCTCATGGGATCTTCTACCAAACAACTACGCTAGCCCAGCAAGCTGTTGTTGTGGTTTGCCATCTTTTCTGCTCTACGTTGGCAGCAATCCACCCGAGCAAATCATGCTCAAGATTTCCACAGCAGATTTCTGGGAAGGTTTAAAAGCAACTTTATATTTCTCATCAACTGTAGGGAGAGAAGCAAATAAAGCTAAGAAATCTATTTTGACTTCCTTCCCATATAAGCCCCAAGCATTTTTTTTTCTTCAAAAAAAAAAGGGTAAGCTTTGGAGATGAATATATCAAGACAAAAGAACACTAGGTCCAGAGTAGGGAGTCTGCCATTTATGTAGCAATTACTATGCAACGGGTATGATCAATCAATATGAAGACAAAGAAGTAGCATGAACACGTAGAGAAAGAAGTGAGTAGTCAATCTACTGACCATATGGATGGTAGATATTGATTTGATGCACATCTATTTTTCTATGGAAGGAACAACAAAGTGCTTCTAGCAAATGTAACTCCAGCTGTTTTCACATCACCAAGGACTTCCTGTTAAGTCAGTGTGCAGTTTTGCTGTCCCTCCCCCCCCCCACCCCCCAAAAAAGTTAGAGAACCTGAACTAATAGAGGGTGGAAAAAATCTACTGAAATTGTCTTATCTCTCTCTCTTATTCACTCTTGCTTAGCCTCTTTGTTCTGAAAAAGTTTGAAGATTTTATCTCCATGGAGGGATTAAGCTTTATTTGCAACATATCATTAATCAATACTTCCTGAAGCTGTGAAGATACAGAAACATACTTGCCTGCTGGATTTTTTTTTTTTTTACTTTTTCAGCACCTTAAGATTATTATTTTTCTGTACACACAATGGAAACAAAACTGCATTCATTATGCAACTATGGAGAGCAACAATTTTATAGTAGCAGAAAAATATTCACAATGTGTATTACTTTGGGAGAAAACATACTGTAGTAAGAATGCAACCCCCCTCCCCTCCCCCCCCCGCAAGTGTCTCTGCCCCACGCCAGGTCTGTAGAAATGCAGATTTCATAATCCTTTCAGAAAGACTGGAGCCAGGAAGCTTGAAGCTGATGGGATTAGAAAGACAAAGATCCCTAGAACCAGCAACCTCTCACCCACCCAACTCAGGACATAGCCATCAGCCACAGCCCCAGGAAAGCAGGACATGACCTTTAGGACATAGTAGGATTAACCCACCACCATCAAAATACAAAAAGGACACACTCAGATTCAGGTCAAAGTACATGAAACAGGAAAATACAAAGCCTCAAACAGGAACAACTCCAAACACAAAAGGCCAAGAAGGTATAAAAAACCCACCACTCCCAGCAACATGGGGTCAGCTGTTTCTTTCCTAAAGCAGTCTCCATTTTGTTTGTTCCCAGCTTGGACTGGAGCCTGATGGAGATTTTTCTTTCAACAATACAAAAGTATTTCATTCATTATATTGGTTGACCATAATATGAATTTGACTGATTGCTCAGTTGGTGGGCTGAATTTAAGATATTGTTGAATTTAAGATATTGTTCAATAGTAGCCTGGATTCAGGCTACTACAGTACAGATATAGCCCTTCAAATAAAATGCAACAGTCCTGAGATTGTAGAGCAGATTCCTATTAAATAAGTAAAGGCTATTATATGGGATTTTCAAATCTTACAGAGATATCAGAAAAGTGATTTTCAAATCTCACGTGTTTTTCACTTTATTAAAATCAACCAGTCCCTTGATTTCTTTCTGAAGCTGAGATATGGGGCAATAATTACAATTTTAACATGCTATGCTGCCCAGAGTTACCCTGTGGTAAGATGAGTAACAAATAAAATAAAATAAAATAAAATAAAATAAAATAAAATAAAATAAAATAAAATAAAATAAAATAAATAAAATAAAATAAAATAAAATAAAATAAAATAAAATAAAATAAAATAAAATAAATAAAATAAAATAAAATAAAATAAAATAATAAAATAAAATAAAATAATAAAATAAAATAAAATAAAATAAAATAAAATAAAATAAAATAAAATAAAATAAAATAAAATAAAATAAAATAAAATAAAATAATAAAATAAAATAAAATAATAAAATAAAATAAAATAATAAAATAAAATAATAAAATAAAATAAAATAAAATAATAAAATAAAATAAAATAAAATAAAATAAAATAAAATAAAATAAAATAAAATAAATAAAATAAAATAAAATAAAATAAAATAAAATAAAATAATAAAATAAAATAAAATAAGATTTCCTTGTAGTTGTTGTTAGCTGCGAAGTCATGTCTGACCCATCGTGACCCCATGGATAACGTTCCTCCAGGCCTTCCTGTCCTCTAACATCTTCTGGAGTCCATTTAAGCTCAGGCCTCTTGCTTCAGTGACTCCATCCAGCCACCTCATTCTCTGTCGTCCCGTTCTTCTCTTGCCCTCAACCTTTCCCAGCGTTAGGCTCTTCTCCAGTGAGTCCTTCTCATTAGGTGGCCAAAGGATTTGAGTTTCAACTTCAGGATCTGGCCTTCTAAAGAGCAGTCGGGGTTGATCTCCTCTAGGACTGACCGGTTTGATCGCCTTGCAGTCCAAGGGACTCGCAGGAGTCTTCTCCAGCACCAGAGTTCAAAGGCCTCCATTCTTTGGTGCTCAGCCTTTCTTATGGTCCAACTTTCACAGCCATACATTGCAACTGGGAAGACCGTAGCCTTGACTATATGCACTTTTGTTGGCAGGGTGATGTCTCTGCTTTTTAGTGTGCTGTCTAGATTTGCCATGGCTTTCCTCCCCAGGAGCAAGCGTCTTTTAATTTCTTGGCTGCAGTCCCCATCTGCAGTGATCTTGGAGCCCAGGAAAATAAAATCTTCCTTGTAGACCTCAACTAATGTTGTATTCTGGATTTTTCCCTTCTGCGTGTATTTGGAGAGTATGTTCATACCATTCTAGTCTAAAGCGTTTTACTCTTTATTTGCTGGAGAAGGCTACTATAACTCTCAATCTGTCTTTAAAAAAATGTTTGATGCAGGGTACACCTGGCAGTTTAGATATAAAAGTACATTTATACTATTTTGAATGAATTTATTTCTTCTTTGAAAACTCCCTAGCTTCTCACATCACGCTGTTATCAAATCAAGCCATGCAGGAGCATTCATATCTACTTCTTCAAGATTGGCTTTGGAACCGAAATGATTAATAAATATTTCTCTTTAAAATTCCAATAAATCTAACTTCCACATACTTGTCTGGCAATATGATTGCTTTCCGTAATATTAGATCAGATCTGTGCCAACATTGTTGACTTAAACTTTAAAATAATATATGAATTTGTATTATTCCTTTCCTTAGGCTTACCAGATTATATATTATTTTTCTATTAAAGGATTGAACTTAGTAGATAAATTAAATCACTGTCTGCCGAAGAAACAGTCTGCTTCACAGAATTTAGGGATGATAACTATTGGATTCATCCTGTAGAATTACGCACACACACACACAGAGACACACACACACATAAATAAAGTACCTGTATCTGTTGTATAATAGATTAATTTCTCATTTATAGGATAGCTTGCCCTAATCACTTAGGGGAACCAGGAATTGTATCAAATCTCTGTTCGATCACTAGATGTGATGAAAC
This sequence comes from Vipera ursinii, assembly GCF_947247035.1. Classification (NCBI taxonomy): domain Eukaryota; kingdom Metazoa; phylum Chordata; class Lepidosauria; order Squamata; family Viperidae; genus Vipera; species Vipera ursinii. Next base: position 116,235,178 of record NC_139514.1, read on the forward strand.
GGGTTGTGTTTACTTATCAAGTCTTAAATTCATTTTAGAGAAGTGAAAATGTGTAATTAAGGAGGAGAAGCACTACCAGAAAGACTTTAAGGAAATTCTCTGTCAAAGCATATGCCTAAGAAATCTACTAGGAAAAACTTCTTTGGTGCAAGCATTATTGATTTTCTTTCTGTCCCCACATCAGAATCAGAATAGAGCTGGAAGGGACCTTGGAGGTCTTCTAGTCCAGCCCCTTGCGCAATCAGGAGACCCTATGCATAATGCTCCTTCTGATGTCACCCTTGCTCCTCCCAAATTGTGTTATTCTTTCTCCAATGCATATCCATAGTATTGGGTTTCTACAAAGACAAAGCTATCTAGGGGGGGGAAAGTGTTGCTCTGGAAAGGAGTAGTTTGCGTCAACGGTTTCATCACAAACTTCCTTTAAACTAGCCTTATTACAGGTAGATCTTGACTTCAGGCTAATTGAGGCTAGATTTTCAGTTGCTAAGCAAGATGGTGGTTAAGTGAGGCATGCTGGGCTTTATGACTTTTTTTTGCCATGGTTCTTAAGTGAATCAATGTAGTGGTGGCGCAGTGGTGAGAATGCAATATTGCAGGCTAATTCTGCCAAGTGCCAGCAGTTCGATCCTGACCGTGAGGATGCTGTGACTATCCTAAGTGCAAGGACCTATCATAATTCACTTTTTTTTCAGCGTCACTCTAACTTCAAACAGTCACTGAACGGACCGTTGTAAATCAAGGACTATCTGTAATTTTCTTCTGAGCACTCCTGTTAATAATGTGAAGGGGAAAAAAAGAAGGCATATAATATGCTATATTAATAATAATAATTTTAAAAAAAGATCTAGAAACAATATGTTAAGCTCAGGGAAATTCCATAAGATGGCTGATTTTATTGCTTTTACTGCATTCATTCTTTTGGTCTGTAATAACCAGCTGTAATTGCAATGTTTTCAACACGATTTTATGTTCCTATAAGTGTTGTGATATATCAGGTTCAGTGTTTCAATTGTCCAATTTAATCCTTGCATGTTCGTTTTAGCCTTCCTTCCTCCCACGTTTATGGGGGAAAAAACAAACCCAAAATGAATGGTTTACAATTAAACAGATTTATTCTTCCCCAAGGAAAATGGGCAATCAGATATCAGCCTCTGTTGCATTTCAATATTCCTTTCTTATTCCAAGGATAAGTTTAGCCCAAAATAAAAAGATCAGGCATGCTTAATGTCAAAACAAGAGCCAGCCAGCCAGTGTACCTGGAGCAGCAGAAAAGCAATCCCCGAATTTAAGACAATTTGCTGCCCTACAAACAAAAGATTGGACTGTAAATCAAAAACGACCTTTCCATTTTAAAGGTCGATTATTGGGAAGACAATCTAGTCTTCCTTTGAATTAAATGTAGAGTACAAATTCTAGCCAGCGATGTCTGCATCAGAACCAGAATCACAAAACATAATCAATCAGCAGGTCATCATTATTGTTATTTCTTCACTCAAGACACACTCCTATGTCTTGAACGTCCAAAATTAACTCATTAACCACTTTCAGGTTTCCACCACACTACAAGGGATTATGTTGCCACATGGGGTGATTTCAGCATTCCTGTTAAGATCCCACCTCAAAGGGGAGCAGCTGTCTTTTTCTGTCTCAAAAGGCCTATGTTTTATACAGGGGACAAATGAAACTAATTCTGAAGACATTTAGAACATAGAAGAATAGTTGGGAGATACCTCAGTGGTCTTCTAGTCCAACTTCCCACTTGAGCAGGAGATCGTAGCATTTCAGACAAACAATTGTCCAGTCTCTTTTTGAAAGTCTGCACCCACAACCTCTGAAGGCAAGTTCTTCCCTTGGTTGTTTGCTCTCACCCTTAGGAAATTTCTCCTTAGTTCTAGGTTGCTTCTCTCCTTGGTTAGTTACCACCCATTGATTGTCGTCTTGTGTTTTGATGCCTTGGGAAATAGTTTGATGCCCTCATCTTTGTAAGAGCCCCTCAAATTTTGGAACACAGCTGCCATGTCACCCCTGGTTCTTCTTTTCATTGGATTAAGGTAAAGGTAAAGGTTCCCCTGCACATGCGTGCTAGTCGTTTCCGACTCTAGGGGCCGGTGCTCATCTCCGTTTCAAAGCCGAAGAGCCAGCGCTTGTCTGAGGACGTCTCCGTGGTCATGTGGCCAGCATGACTAGATGCCAAACGCGCACGGAACGCTGTTACCTTCCCACTGTAGTGGTCCCTATTTTTCTACTTGCATTTTTACGTGCTTTCGAACTGCTAGGTTGGCAGAAGCTGGGACGAGTAACAGGTGCTCACTCTGTTACGCGGCACTTGGGATTTGACCCGCCAAACCGCCGACCTTCTGATCGACAAGCTCAGCGTCCTAACCCACTGAGCCACCGCGTCCCTTTTTTTCATTGGATTAGACAGACACAATTCCTGCAACTGTTCTTCGTATGTTTTAGCCTCCAGCCCCCTGACCATCTTTGTTGCTCTTCTCTGCACTCTTTCCAGAGCTTGTTTTTTTTAAAAAAACCCCTCTTTTAAAAACTTTTTTTAAAAATGCTGCAAATGCTTTTATCCATGGAAGACTACACAATTAAGAGATTTCATGAACTCAGGCCCTATTGGAATTAAGAAAAGCCACACCTAAAATTGGTTGTTTCTGGAAACTTGGATAAATGAGATATTGTGATATTTTTCCTCTCATAGTGAGGTACGGGTTGATGTCTCTTAAAGAAAATCAGCCCTGATTGTTCTTTGGATGGACAGATCCTGAAGCTAAAACTCAAATATTTTGGCCACCTAATGAGAAGAGAGGATTCTTTGGAAGATCAATTTGGGCAAACTCCAGAAAACAGTGGAGGCCTGATGTGCTGTGGTCCATCGGTCACAAAGAGTAAGGCAGGACTTTGCAACTATACACCAACAACAAATGGGTTGATTAACTTTGTGCTCCCCAGTATGAAATATAATATAGGTCCTATGATTGTTGTTGTTGTTAGTTGCGAAGTCATGTCCGACCCATCGCGACCCCATGGACAATGTTCCTCCAGGCCTTCCTGTCCTCTACCATCTTCTAGAGTCCATTTAGGCTCACACCTACTACTTCAGTGACTCCATCCAGCCACCTCATTCTCTGTCGTCCCCTTCTTCACTTGCCCTCAATCTTTCCCAGTTCCAACACCACAATTAACACTGTCCGTTAGTAATGCAATCAGTGGCAGTGAAAGAATCGCAATGCTGTATCAAAACTCCAAAAATAAATAATGCTCAGAAAGCTTAATCTCAGAAATTGTATCCTATAATGTCTTTCTCCTAAAAGAGTCTTCTTCTTCCTATCTTTCTTCCTGTAGGAGAAGAGCAGGCCGAGAAGAGCTGGGGCTGGAGTTAAATGCAGCATCAGCTTAGAATCCTTTACATTGTCACAAATGCTTCAAATCCAATCCCTCTTCAACTCCATTCACCCTTATCTGGCACCAATTTGATCTGAATTTTAATTGACCAGATTCTGGGATATGTTGTTGTTGCGAAGTTGTGTCTGACCCATTGCGACCCCACGGACAACGTTCCTCCAGGCCTTCCTGTCCTCTACCATCTTCTGGAGTCCATTTAAGCTCATGCCTCCTGCTTCAGTCACTCCATCCAGCCACCTCCTTCTCTGTCGTCCCCTTCTTCTCTTGCCCTCAATCTTTCCCAGCATTAGGCTCTTCTCCAGTGAGTCCTTCCTTCTCATTAGGTGGCCAAAGTATTTGAGTTTTAGCTTCAGGGTCTGGCCTTCTAAAGAGCAGTCAGGGTTGATCTCCTCTCAGGGTTGATCTCCTCAGGTGCTATGATAATCTGTGTTATTGCTTTTACTTTTACAATTTTATCTTTAACTTTAAAAAAAACCTGATTTGTGCATGTTGGCTACGTATGAGACTCAATAACAACTGGACATATGTGCCCAGTTAAACTCATGAACAAACCTAAGATTGCATGAACTCACATACATCTACATGTACAAAGTCGTAGAACCAATCATCTTACTGCATAGGAGTCTATAATTCTATCAAGTATTATGCATACCCCAATGGGAGGCTTTAGATTTACGTACCCTTTCTAAGACGGTGGCTTTTTCCATGCACAACCTCTGGAATGGTCTTACACTATGCACTTGGAGACTCCTAAGCCTGTTAGTTTGCCAATTTTACCAATTTAGGATCATAGCCAATTCTTTAACTTTATAGCATACTGTCAGACCTGCCCCAGCTTAGACGTTTAGGAAAGAAAGATCATCAACTCCATTTGGTTGAAGTGATAGGTTCTTTTACTAAAGTTAAGTGGTTGCAGTGAAAGTAAGTCTAGATCTGAGTATGCCCACATGAAGTTTACAGTTTCTCACCCCATTCCCTGGCCCTCAGGGATCAGTCTATTAATTGATTGATCTGTCTATCAATATCCAATAGGATGCCTTGAAGATATTTTGGGAATGGCTTGGAACTTGGCACTTCTCAATCTAGTTTTGCATTTTGTTCCCAGGCCAGGTGTCCTTGCTGCTGGTTTATTCTGATTTGGCATCTCTGGTTCTTGTCAATGTGTCTCCCCTCCCACCATTTGTCTTCTCATTCCCAGGCCCACATATTACTATCCCCCAATTCCTTTTCCCCTCCCTTGCACTTTATGGCAGGATGCCACTGAAGTAAAGAATCTGGAGATTGCAGAGCTGACACATACACTACATTCATTGATTATTTCATGATTACATCTGGACATCTCTGCTCCATTGCAATGGTTGGGAAGCAGTGGCTGTGTCTCTATTCAATATATAGGTTGCATAAAAAGTCTCAGTCTTTGCTGCTAATTTATAGTCAGGTGGATTTCTTAATCCGCACCTGGTAAGCTTAAATTCTGCTTTGGTATTCCCTTCCTTCAGAAAAAAAAGTATATTTCATTATACTAAAGAAAAAAACATAGCACATATCTTAATGCAATTGAATCTGGTGGATTTTTTTTTCTACTGTAAGGTTTTTCAAAACCTTCTGAAACTTTGCTTTAATTTCTTTTTTTACTCCTTTTTATCATGGTAGTTAAATCAGAAACAACAATTAGATGACTCAGGCTGCAGTTGGCAAATTGCTAATTGCCATTAAAGTTGTTTATAACCCTCTTGAGCGTGAGTATCCTGTACAGAAACTGAGAAGATCAAGTTTTAAGATGTCTGTTTTGCTTAAAAGACACAATCTTTTCCCTGAGGTGATTACAGGAGAGATCTTCACACATAAAACAAAATAATCCCATGATATGCTTAGGCAATGATTTATTTGTGTTGGGGATCCTATATATTTGTAAGTGTATGTATATAGACCCAGAGAGACACATTAAATACTCACATACATACAGACCCATAGACACACAAATACATAATACATATTATGTATATACAGATACAGATACAGATACAGATACAGATACAGATACAGATACAGATACAGATACTGCTCAAAAAAATAAAGGGAACACAAGATAAGACATCCTACTATTAAATACAGTACATTGTATTGTTTAAGTGTTCCCTTTATTTTTTTGAGCAATATATTTACACAAAATTTACACAAAATATGAGCTGTCACTGTTGTGACTACTGCCTGTCGATGGCCTTCGGTTAGGCTGAAACAGGAAATAAAGATTTGTCCCATGTTTGGGGCCTAGCAAGGTAATCTAAATAGTTAACAAGCATTTAACACATATCTCCCTTGCTTCTCAGCTAACAAAATGAGATAGAGCTTTTGGCCTAGAGGTAAAAACAACTGCCTAATGTGCAATCAGCCCAGGTTCAAATCTCAGAAGGGTATGGCTGACTGATGAAAACAAATAAGTTTGAAATGCATATCAGTCTCCCTTTAATTCTTTGTTAGCAAACTAAAAATTTACACAAAATATGAGCTGTCACTGTTGTGACTACTGCCTGTCGATGGCCTTCGGTTAGGCTGAAACAGGAAATAAAGATTGTCAGCGTTCTATGAGAATAGACAGTTTGCACCACTTCGGCAGAACCAGTAGCTAAGTTTTTGTTGCCCAGGCCCAAAACGGACTTCTGGAAGCGGCATCCACACAGAGAACCAGTTGTTCACATATTTGAATCCCGCCACTCTTCTGGGGGCTGTGATGAATACCAAAAATGCTGGGTACCAAGCAACTTTTTCCCATAAGGAATTATGTAGTGAGTCACAAGGCAACCGACATTGACAGGTTCCAGCTTGTGTGTTGAGTACCAAATAAATGATGAGTCCCGATGTACATCAGAATGCATTGAGTACCAAATTTGATGTGTTTCAAAGAAGTTGAGTACCAACTTTACTATATACTACAGACAATATAATACCTACCACCTCTACCTACTGAAGATCAGGGGTCTTCAAACCTGGCCGTTTTATAACTTGTGGACTTCAACTCCCAGAATCCCTCACCATGCTTGCTTTATGACTAAGGCCTTCAGGCTTGATCTGTCTAATAGGATCATGTGATCTCAGTGACATCAACACTAGCCTAAGCTGAATAAAATAGCAGATGTTTGGCTCTGGAATACCAGAATAGTTTTAACTTCCTTTTATCATACTGTCTGTGCTCTGGACTTTAGTTACTTCCTTATTATCTGTCTCTTTGTTCCTGGTAAGTCTGTGGGAGAGAACATCAGCTTACATGTATATAGCTCAATTACGATCCAAGCTATTTTACAGTATGTTCCATCATCTTCCTAATAATTTTAAGCATGCCAATTTGCCTTTTTGTAGTCCCAAGCCAACTGCTCTGACATTTTTATTCAGCGATCCACTACAATGGAAAGATCTTTTCACAGCCAGCTCTGATACGATAAATCAAATAATAATAATAATAATAATAATAATAATAATAATAATAATAATAATAATAATAATAATAATAATAATAATAATAATAATAATAATAATACTTTAAGATGTCCGGACTTCACCCCTCAGAGTTCTAGCATGAGGAAAACGCTATTTTAAATCAATAAGTGAAATTGGATTCTGTAGGTGTGGATGTACATGCCCAGGCCAGCGTTCACCACTTTGCAATTGCATACCTTCGCATATTATGTCGTTTTGAGACTCAGTCACTCAGCTTAGAGAAATCCTTTTTTTTTTCTTTTTGCTTTTCTCACTCGAATAATTGGATTTATCATGAAAAGGAATTGCTGCTCTAGTCACTCAAAGTCAAACCTTTTATAAATCAGTTACAAAAGCTGGTTCCTCAAAAGCAACTCTTTGAATAGCTCTCCAATCTGAAAATTGTCTGTTTTTATTGGTAAATGTTCTTAACCATTTCCCGTTTCCCTATCTATCTCTGTTCCATTTATTCGATGACTATGGAGATTTCCCAGGATTTGTTGGTGAAGTACCTTGTTATTAGCTTTTCAAAGTATGCACATCTATGAGATCACCTATCTAGGTAGCACCCTTGTTAATGAGGCTAGACTGACATTTCCAGAAATTCTTTTATGTCCATTTTCTCTTTCATAAGAGCCATTATGGAAGGTGAGAGATACTTGACCTTCTCTGCTGCTCGCTGCTGGAGCTGTGGTGGCAGAGTGGTTAGAATGCAGTACTGCAGGTAATTCCGCCGACTGCCATCAGTTCGATTTTGACCGGCTCAAGGTTGACTCAGCCTTCCATCCTTCTGAGATTGGTAAAATGAGGACCTAGATTCTTGGGGGCAATAGTCTGACTTAGAGAGGTCTGCAAAGCACTGTGAAGTGGTATATAAATCTAGGTGCTAATGCTATTGCTATAAAAAACATTCCCACTGCCATTAGTTCGATCCTGACCGGCTCAAGGTTGACTCAGCCTTCCATCCTTCCGAGGTCGGTAAAATGAGGACCCAGATTGTTGGGAGGCAACAGGCTGACTTTGCAAACTGCTAAGAGAAAGCTGTAAAGCACTGGGAAGTGGTATGTACGTCTAAGTGCTATTGTTATTGTGTAACAATGCTTTATCTAAAATAACCATTAAAAGAACAGTCCCATAATTTGGCTTGTCCCCCTGATCTTTCTTGGATTTTGCTATTTTTTTTCCGATGAATTCCCACCTGAGGGTGGGGGGGGGAAATACATATTTTATCAGAAAGCGGCTAATGTCATTTTTTTCCTTATCACCTCCCCTATCTGTTCCCAGAGTTTTAATGATGTTTAATTCACCCATTAGGATAATAACTTCATTTGTTCTTACCTATCTTTGTCTTAGATTATTTGATTCCCTTCCTCAAACTGCCACCTTTGTCTATTCATTTGTTTGACAGCCTAAAGTAAATGCAAAGAAAAGAGAAAACAAAAGGGTGATGGTAACATAAGCCCTGTATGGAAGATGGCTGTCAGTTCTCCCTTAAGTCTTCTTTTTGTTAGGCTCAACATACCTTTTCTATCCAACATATTATTGTGTGAGTTATTCTTGGGAACAGGCAATAGACATTACTCTGATTGGCCAGAAACTCACTCTCATCTAACTACATAATTATGAGAAAGCTTAACAAGTACTGAAAATTGTCTTTCAGGGTCATTTTTCAGAAGATTGCTTTCTACGTTGTCTCCTTAACTAGCTTTCTAATATCTTTCGTACATCTGAGTTCGATTTACTTCTTTGTTCTCAGACCATCACTCATCCATATGGCTGTCATAAACAGAGAGTTCATACTTCGTAGCAGATAAGGAATTTAATCTTCCTTTATCACTTGTTACCCTTCAGCTTTGGTCTGTAAAGTTAGTGGCCGACTCATTACAAAAGTGAATGCACTTTCTCACTAGAAAGAAACAAAGTAATAAGGGGGAATTTCCTATTTAATTTTTTATTTCAGCACTATCTAGCTACCTGTCTGTCTGTCTGTCTGTATCTGTCTATCTATCTATCTATCTATCTATCTATCTATCTATCTATCTATCTATCTATCTATCTTGTATCCATCATCTCTAATCTGTCTCTATCATCTATCTATACTATCATCTATCTAATCTACAGTATCTCTATCATCTATCTAATCTATACATCTTTCTATTTTTTATCTTTCTACCTATCATGTCTGTGTTTATCTATCTATCTATCTATCTATCTATCTATCTATCTATCTATCTATCTATCTTATCTGTCTCTATCATCTATCTATGCTATCATCTATCTAATCTCTCTACCATTGATCCATTGAATCTCTTTATCATCTATCTTCTATCTATCTATCTATCATCTATCATCTCTAATCTATCATCTATTTATACTGTCATCTATCTAATCTCTATCATCTATCTATGCTATCATCTATCTATCTAATCTCTCTATCATCTATGTATTGAATATCTTTCTATTTTTCTATCTATCATCTATCTATCTATCTATCTATCTATCTATCTATCTATCTATCTATCTATCATCTTTCTATCTATCCATCCATCTGTCAATCTATCTCTCATCTATAAAATTTTTAGGCTATTCAACCAACTCAGAATAGCTATTCAACCCCAGAACATCCTGAGTAACTTCACAAGATTAAAAACATAGTACTATACACAGCACAACAGACAGTGTAACAGCCAATTGACTTCTTCATATTGATTTTCTTAATTTTTTTTCCAAGTGTTGCTTTCTTTAGCTATGAACTGTTTGAAGACACAAAATCATCTTTTTCCCCCTTTTATAATTGGTTTACCTACTCTGAACCTTTGAGAAAGGGCAAAGTATTAATCCAGAATAAATAGATTGAGGAGTGCTGCTGATATGTACTTTTGCTGCAGAGTGTGGTCCTCTGGCTTTCATAAGCAGCAATTATTATCATTGGAGAGATGAAGAGATTACAGATAGATGCCTGTAATAACTAGAGTTACAAAATTGACATTTGCATTTCAATATAAAGTTTCCACTGTGCAACATGAGTAATCGCAGTGATAAAAGGTTCATAATATCAGGAGGATAACATTAACTGATATTAGATATTGCATTTTCATCATCCTGGACATGTTACAATCAGAGCTATTATTATATATTAGCTATTTCTTTCAGTGAAAAGAAAAGACCAAGGAGAATGCTGTACTTATCTGAAGCACTGCACAGCTATTAACCTGTGAAAGTTTAAAGAAAAATACCAGGCTGATGTGACTAATTCTACTTCTGTTCCATAATATGAATGCCAAGTGATTTTCTCAAGGGATAGATACATAGATAGATAGATAGATAGATAGATAGATAGATAGATAGATAGATAGATAGATAGATAGATAGATAGATAGGCAGGCAGGCAGGCAGGCAGGCAGACAGACAGACAGACAGACAGACAGACAGACATGGATGGATGGGATGGATAAGATGGGAGATAGATAGATAAGATAGATAGATAGATAGATAGATAGATAGATAGATAGATAGATAGATAGATGATAGATAGATAGATAGATAGATAGATAGATAGATAGATAGATAGATATCTCATATATCAAATTTCTAGGCTATCTATCATCTATCAGTCTGTCTGTCTGTCTGTCTGTCTGTCTGTCTATCTATCTTTTCTGTTTTTGTCTGTGTCTCTTTGTCTGTCTGTCTATCTATCTATCTATCTATCTATCTATCTATCTATCTATCTATCTATCTATCTATCTATCTATCTATCTATCTATCTATCTTCTTTTCTTTTTTGTCTGTTTCTCTATCTATCTATCATCTATCTATCTATCTATCTATCTATCTATCTATCTATCTATCTATCTATCTATCTATCTATCTACCTACCTACCTACCTACCTACCTACCTACCTACCTACCTACCTGCTTGAGCAGGGGGTTGGACTAGAAGACCTTCAAGGTCCCTTCCAACTCTGTTATTCTACAGTATGTTCTATGTTTTGCCATCATCTATCCAGTGGAAAGGATGAGCATATTTATCATGATTGCATTAATGATTGTTGAAATGACTTTGTAGCGACTATGGAAGATTCTTCAGTCTCAAAGGCTGTCCCTCAGTTAATCAATATGCCTACTACGGCTTTTGACTTGAATAGTATTTAAACTGCTGTTGGGCCACAGAGCAAGTGGCACTTGGCTTGTTATCAGAAGAAGATAAAGCAGAAGAAATTTCAGAAGAACCACGGTGACCTAGCTTTTAGGAGAGATAAATGCATTGCCTCCCCTTTAAATGGTCAGAAGTTTTGCAGAATTCACCAGAGAAAGTTGCACTCGCTCTGAGTTTCTCTTTGGCATGAATTAATGCTTACGGTCAGGCCTTTCAAAGGCCATCCAGGGCTACAGATTGTTTCTCAACGTTAAAAATAGCATTAAATATTACAGAAACAAATGGCTTCGAGCTGAGGATTTTTCAACATCTGCTCTGAAACTGGTCCAAGAAGGACAGCAGAGGCTTTGAATCTTCTGGCTCTCTGCAAATGTGACTTCATCCCAAGACATAACATATTTTTTCCCTATTATTCTAATCAGCTTATCTCCTTTGTGAGACTTTGCTTCCCTTATTAAAAAGTGAAGCATAATAATGGAAGAGAGAAGTTCATCGACTTTGTTCAGATCTTATCAAACACGCATGCAAATAATAATAATAATAATAATAATAATAATAACGAACTGTAATTTTCATCAAAATATAACACGTGACTTTTATTACAAGAACAGAAAGAAACAATAATAAAGCATGCAACGGTGTGAGTCGAATAAATCATTATTAGGGGAACACAAATCAACCCAAATCCAATTTGAATTTGCAATTCGGTGAATTGAGTCGATTCAAATCTGTTGCTCATTTGGAAAATCTGACATGCTATTTTTTTCTTAGATTAAAAAAATTCTAACGCAATTAAAATTAAAGTTTTGATTCAGTTCAATAATAACGTGTTTGCTCATATACAAAAAGTCCATTAACTTGTTGGGTCATTTTTTTTACCTGAAATTTGGAATAAATTTGTCTTAAATTTTACTTAATGGTATAAAACTCTATCTTCCCATCTACAACTTTACGACTATCTTAAACTTTGCAGTAAGATTCTCCCAGTTCAAGTCAATAAACTAGATAAGCATCCAAGGAGGTAATAGAGATAAAACACATATAGCTTGAATGGGCATATTCTCACAGCTAATTGTGTTTGAAGATTGCTGTGGAGGGTGGGTTGCAACCAAACAGAATAACAGAAAATCAAGAAATTGCTCTACTGTATTATCTCCAGACAAGAGATGCCGTGGCTCAGTGGGTTAGGATGCTGAGCTTGTCGATCAGATGGTCGGCAGTTTGGCGGGTCGAATCCAGACTGCCGCGTAGCAGAGTGAGTGCCTGTTACTCGTCCCAGCTTCTGCCAACCTAGCAGTTCGAAAGCACGTAAAAATGCAAGTAGGAAAATAGGGACCACTATGGTGGGAAGGTAACAGCGTTCCGTGCACCTTTGGCGTCTAGTCATGCCAGCCACATGACCACGGAGACGTCCTCGGACAAACGCTGGCTGTTTGGCTTTGAAATGGAGACGAGCACCGGCCACTAGAGTTGGAAACGACTAGCACGCATGTGTGGGGGAACCTTTACCTTTACCTTTATTATCTGCAGACCTGTCATTCAACATATCAATCAAGGAACAGTCTATATCCCATCAATACTGAAGAATGTGCTTATCTTGCTAGATATATTATTCCAAAGGCTGGAACTGCTGTACAATTAATGGAGTTTGCTGAATCCTGAACCAGCTTAATGAATTTACATCTCTGAAAGCTATGTAAAAATCTTCTTGTTTCTTTTCTGAAACCTACAGTATTTCAGCCTAGGAATCCACTCTGCCTCCTTCTGTTGCACTTATTTTTCACTCCTAACAAGCAGTCCACTGAAGAAGAAAAAAAGAGAAGTCCTTATGTTTGCAGATGGTTGACAAATTAACAACTCTTTTAAGTGTTCCTTTGGAGAAGATTAGACTAGATGGTGAAGCAGAAGCTGAAAGATCACTTGACAAGAGCAAATAACTCATTCGGAGCTTTGCATGTTGCTGGTTTTCAATTTCCTTCTACAGATGAACTGAGAAATTGGGGCATTAGAGGCCTCTAAGCAGAAGAAATGATAAAATATTACTGCATGCTAAAACGAAAGGCTCACCCAGACATCTACTTACCCTTCGTATTTGAATTCGGTCACAAGTAGGTCAATATGGAAAGCAATATCCCTGCATATAAATGCACCTTGGTGGTAGTGGTAGCGTTACTGCCTGCACGAACTGTAATAGTAGTTTCAGAGTAGAGATGGAAAGAATCCTCATTGTTCTTTTCTCTCAAACCTGGCATCGTTTACTAGCAGAAAAAATAAACCACCAACAGATTCCCAGAAGATATAATGGTCACCTCCTCCAGTAAAAATTTACTCTTCCTGTTTGGAAAGTGGAACTCTGTTTGTCTTCCTTGTCGTTATTGCTGCCTTATACACGTGGTTTAGAGCATTCATCTTTTTTTGAAAAAAATATGCCTGGATCTTCACCGCATTTACTTGGATAATGCAAGGAATACAACCGATTGAATGGTGAGTTGATGTTGCTTGCATTTATCAGAAGGAGAATAGTCTCTTAGAATCCCTTTCTCCTGAACATATCTAGGACTCCAGCAATCTCTTGAATTCAGTGAAGTACATAGGCTGACCCTCCATGAATTCAATGTAATTTATGCCAAGTCATGCCCAGAGCATGATGAAGATATTTCTTATACTCTGCAACTGACTCAGAGGAGGAAGCACAGGAGTGGGCATCGGGGCCCAGCATCAGGATCAGCTGAAAGCTCCGATGGGGATGAAGGAATGGAGCTGTCACAGCCAGGGACAGAGGCGGAGCCTGCCAGTCCACCAGACCTCAGATGGAAAGGCTGAGACCTCCATGCCTTGAGGCGAGTGATTCAGGCAAGGAGGATTACATGGGGTCCATGATTGATGTGCGGGCGCAGCAGAGGCTGAGGAGAGGAGAAGCTATGGGCCGGTTTTTGGGGTGAAAAAGTCACCACTGCTAATGGAGCCTCACCCTCAGCTGTGGATAAAAGGCAGGGGCAGCAACGGATAGGTGTGGCAGACAACTATTTATCTCCCTGCCGGACAGCCACTTCTAGTTGGAACTCCTGTTTGGAAACTTGCCAGAGTTTTCCTCGGATCATGTGGTGCTGGGAGCATCTTCTGAGCATGTGCATCTGTCTTATGTTAGAAAAGAGCCAGCTTGTCTGAAGGACTCTTGCTGCTAGCATGGAGAAAGACTGAGAATAACTCTGGGTTTTGGGAGACCCCTGCAGGAGAAAAAGGGGGCGAGCTCCATTGTTTGGAGGCAACTAAAGACTTGAACAGTTGGCTATGTGAAAGTTCCCAAATAAAAGAAATGTTGGAGAATTATGGGTGCATCTGTTGTGTTTGGGGACCCTGGGGTCAGCACAGGTTCAGATCAACTTCAGCATGGGCTGGTGATGCTATGTTGTGAGGACATGCAGGAATGATCCAAAGGTCAGGGAGGATAAGGCTGCTGATAGGTCATTTGCTCCCAATATTGATAGTTTTCTCACTGTTGCTTTGCTTAATATTATGGAAATCTCAGTTTTAGTAGAATCTCTCAAGACACCTTGACTTTTTTTTATCAGTAGGATGTTTAATCAGTTGATGGAAGTTGTCTCTAAAGTTCCAGTGTACTGTAAAATGAATGAATGAACCTTTATTGTCAAAGTACAACGTGTGTACAGTGAGATTGGCTGAGCCTCCCTTCGTGCCCCCTCCCACCACAACTCACAGTGACAACAAACACACCATCTTGTCACACTATGTGAGCTAATTGCACAACACACTGGCCTCACAAGTCAATCATACATAAAGTTATTTCCTGTTCAGGAGCCTGACAGCCCATGGATAGAAGTTGTTCTTCAGCCTGTTGGTATGGCTGGCTATACTCCTGTATCTCCTACCCGATGGTAGAAGTGTAAAGAGGTACTGTCCAGGGTGTGAGTCATCCCTGAGAATTTTTCTCACTCTTCCAAGGCAGCAAGCCCTGGCAATGTCATCCAGTGGTGTCAGGGAACAGCCCACCATGTTTTGTGCTGTGCGCACCACCCTCTGTAATATCTTCCTATCCACAGCTTTCAAGCCAGCATACCACACCACAATACAGTGTGAGAGGACGCTCTCTATCGTACACCAGTAAAAGAAGGTCATTAGTCATTGTTCTACCCTGTTCTTCCACAAGACCCTGAGGAAGTAGAGTCTCTGTTGGGCCTTTCTGGCCACCTGGGTTGTGCTGACTTTCCAGGTAAGTTCTTCACAGAGGTAGACTCCCAGGAATTTAAAGGAGGAAACCCTCTCCACACACACACACCCATGTAAAGAGGGGCAGGTTCCTCTCTTTTCTTCCAGAGTTTTGTGATTCAGTGTCAGCCTGTGCTCCCAGCAGCTGAGTCTGATGAAACTGAGGAGGAGGAGGGGTTTGGAGAGCCTTTGGTGTCCGAGGGAGGCTCGGATGCACTGCAGGACTCTCATCCTGGCCCCTCCAGTCATGTTCCTCATGAGGCTCAGCTGTGTGAGGAGGAGGTGTTGGACTCAGAGGAGTCACAGCTGAATCTGTTCAGAGACGCTAGAAGCAGAAGGCAATCCAGGAGAGCAGAGCAGAGAAAATCAATGAGGCAACTCAGTGAGAGGAGGAGAAGGCAGTGAGAAGCCACGCTTGGGACTGATAATAAATGGGAAAGGTGTGGGCGGGGCTGCTTGCTGAAGGCAACCATTAGGAGACATTCTAAGAGAATCCTGGTCTGTTCTTGATACTTCTGTTTAACTCTTGTTTGTTGACTCTCGTTTGATATTTTGATTCATTTATTGAAGGAAATATTCTGTTGCTTTTTTGTTTGAACTGTAAATAAATTTGGGTTGGGTTTTTCCAGCCTATTGACTGTAAAAAGGGGTTGTCCCTGACACACAAACAGGGCCGGTCGTAGGCTGGAAAAGAACACAGCAGTCTAGCACCATCTCCTTTGTCTTGCCAACGTTCAGGTGCAAGTTGTTCTCTAGGCACCATGAGGATAGTTTTTGTACCTCCCCCATGTACGCTGTTTCGTCTCTGCCTGTAATAAGACCCACTGTAAAAAAGGCAGGGTTTTTTCCCCAGAAATGCTTTGCAAATCTAAGGACAGACAGCACAAGGAGGTGACTAGTTGGTGGCCTCAGTTCTCCAGGCCATTTCTCTCTCTGCTAGACACCTTCGAAGATCTGCTACTCTACATCTAACTCATTCTGTAGTCTTTCTCCACCCTGGGCATAAGACGTCAAACCAAATAGCAATATGAAAAAATATATGGCTAGCTCAGGATCTCAAAGCTCATTTTCATACTTGATATGGGTTGAGATCAAGGCAGGGAAAGACCCGGGGTCATAAAAAGCTTGACATCTTAATGAAAACCACTGTGATCTTATTCTATTCACCCAATCCTTGTAAAGAAATCTGGGTTAGCTTTGTTTCATCAGCCTTATGCTGTCCCTAAAGGTTTTACTAAGAAAACCTCACATTTTAAGGCTGCTGGAAGATGGCAACTCGAGCGAGCTAAATAATTGACACATGGTGACATATAATAGCACGTTGCTGGTTTATTCCCAAGAAAGCTTCAGATCCGGAAGAATCAGAATGCTAACCAGATAAGCAATCGGCTATAGAAGCCCGGGCTCTCCTTATCTAGGACAGATAATTTAGCAATCACAACATAAATAAGCACCCTGGCATAAAACGGCACATGCTGTTCTAGTCTTCTCGTAAGGGCTCCCGGTTGTAGCTTTTTCTCGTTTCTTTTTCATTTCCTTTTAACACAGAAATAAATCTAATAAATAGACTTTGAGCAATCCCGGGTGACATTCTTCCTCGCACCCTGGGTAAGCCACAGTTCTTACCATCATCTGACGGCTTTACATTTAACCACGTCGCTCCAGAGAGCCTTGCAATACACTAAGACAAAACAAGATGAAAACAAAAGCAAAAACCAGAGCTGCTAAAAGTATTTTGTAATATCAATTCTGTTGCACTTTTGATGGCAATAGGAGGAGATGTAGGTTTCCCTCTTCCCCAATCTCTATGTTGTGGGCATATTTTTCATGGCACCAGTCAAGAGACATTGTCAAATACCATAGGCCTGATTATATACATTTATTTCTTTTTCTATGTCTTAATGTATATGGGTCATTGAGTGGCACGGTGGTCTAGAGCAGGGCTTTTCAACCTTTTCCCCCATTGTACCACTTTTAGGATATGGCAACATCCGAGTACCACCAGTCGCCTAGCAAGATGTCAAAAACTTGGTGACAAAAAAAAGGAAAAAAGGGATGAAGTACAGGTAGTCCTCGACTTACAACAGTTCGCTTAGTGACTGTTTGAAGTTACAATGGCACTGAAAAAGTGCCCCCAAGCCACAGCCGAGCAAGCCACCTGCCTGCCCGCCCGGCGGCGCTCTTCCTCCTGTCCGATGTTTTCATTGTTGTAAGCATTTCTGTTGAGGATTGGTAGCGGGGGTGGTGTGGTGGGTGTTTGGTTTTTATTCCCTCCTCCCCCTCTGCTGGGTGGTTTCAGGAGGTTTTGGTCACTTCACATGACCCTGGGACACTGTGACCATCCTAAATATGAATCAGTTGCCAAGCATCTGAATGTAAATCACAAGACCCTGGAGATGCTGCAATATTCCAGCTGATCGGCACTTCTTCTAGGCTCAGCAAACATGCTGGGATCAGCGCTGAGCTCCAGCTGGATCCTGGCACTGATCCTGGTGCTTCCGCTGAGCCCTGACAGCCCTGCAGCTCCAGCCGTCTCTCGCTCAGGCTTCTGTGGTACTGCCACCAGTTCAGCTCATTCCCCTCCCCTGCTACCACTTTCGTAGGATGGTCACGTACCACCTGCCATGTGCCAATGTACCACAGGTGGTACCTGTACCACTGGTTGAAAAGCCCTGGTCTAGAGGTGGAGCTCTCACCTGACAATCAAGGGGGGCTGTGAGTTCAATCCTATGTAGTGGCAGATATTTCTCTCTCTGGGCACACAGAAAATATATATATCTGCTGTGAACTCCACATAGGTGTTAGGAAAGGCATCCAGCCAGTAAATGCTCAGCTCCATTCAGTTGCCCCAATTCCACTCCAATCCAGGAGATTACAGGGTGGTTAAAAGAAAAAAGAAAAAATTATGCGGGTCACTGACCACTATAAAGATTGCAAATTATATATGTGAAGGAGTCCAGAAGGAAATTAAAGGAGGTATATTAAATTTATTTAATAGACAACGTCTCTGTAGATGCGTCTTCTTGCCATGCACAACTCAACATCCTTTGGTTCAGTATATGAACAGTGAAGAGTATTCGATTTATCCTCTCTTTTAATGCAGTTGGGAAAGTCTTGGCTAAAATTCCCAAATCAAGTAAGAAATACTTGTCCTCAAAAATACTGTAATGTACATTTTGTGCTATGAAAATTAATGGGAGGAAATTAGCAATGTATTATAAAGCTTTTTTTTAAACTTAATTAATCTCCTTGGTTATTTTAATTTATTCTCTATCTATGTTGTTCTCATGACCTTTTATAAATAAGTAAGTAAGTAAGTAAGTAAGTAAGTAAACAAATAAATAAATCCGGAGTCAGATAGTCATGAACTCTTAAGGCCAGCTAAAGTAATACTTACTTCAAACCTGCATATTCATTGAAATATTTATTGCAACTGGCATATTCATTGTGGAAACAGTCTACATTAGTTTGCATCCTGTTCCACAGTAAGTCAGTTTCAATTCTTGGATGAGAGGAAATACGGAATATTTTGTTTTTTTAAGTCATTTTCTTCACTTTCCTGTCAGGGCTAAAGTGTCATCCAAGCACTAAACAAAACTGGCCTTGCTTAGTTGAGTCAAAGATAAATCATATACAAATTGAAGAAAATTATGCAAATCGGAGGCTTACTATGCAATCTAGCAGATATGTAGGTGGTAAAATGATAGCATATTTCGGTCTGATTATCCCTACTATGCATCATGTTTGGAATGCTCATTTCCCCAGCCCCCACCCCTTTCTTTTAACAGAAAACAATTTCTGTACACTCACTTTGTGTGAAATAGCCCAACTTACGGGTCCTTGATTGTCATACTGCTTTACTGGATCTGAGTACATGTGCGAGAGAGAGAGAGAGAGAAAAGCAAATGTACCACTTTTCTCCAGCTGAGGATCAGAAATGATGAAGGTAGATATTTTTTTCATACATAAAATGAAAAGCAAGACAGCCTGTATAACAAAATTAGTCCATGTAGAATTGATGCCACATGGAGATAACAATCCATCAATCTTGACTTTCCTGCCTGAAGTCCCTCAAAGCATAGCTGTAATAGCTCTGACCATTTTGTCTCCTTACTAGCCCTGGCTTATCCTAGGGCCTCTTCTGAGACATCTGAAGCCTGATCTCTTTAAATGACTTGACTAGATCCCAGTTAGTCTAGCCCTGAAGCAAAGCAGAAGTTCGCTAAGGTCCTGTACTGAACTAGGCTTGCAGCTCCTGTCAAGAAATTGACTCTAGTTCTTCCATCATTTCCTTAGAAAGACATTCCTGAGTTTTTGAAGCAACCCCTGCTAAGATAAGCTTCATAGCCTAGAGAGGCTAGACTGATGAACTGAACTTGGATCGGAGAGAAGTATATTCCACAATGTTCACCTTCTGAACTGGTCTGAGTCCGGAGTTTCAAGTTTCAGAACTGCAGGAAACAAGGAAAATGTTGAGTTGACCCAGCCAAATAAATAAATAAATAAATAAAAATCCATCAGAGTCAAAAAATCCAAAGCAGAGTCAAGATTGATTGATGGATTGTTATGGAATGGAAGAGGAGATTAACATGCGATGCAGTAAGGCCAATCAAGTTTGCTCCACTCCTACAACGTAAGGCGTTACTGATCAGCACAAAGAAGCATTTCATACAAAGCATATTCATCCCCACCCTATATTACCAGTGTCAAACATGGACATTCATAACAAAATATAAACAAAAGTTAGTCACCATGGAAATGAGATGTTTGAGGAAAGAAGAAGAAGAAGAAGAAGAAGAAGAAGAAGAAGAAGAAGAAGAAGAAGAAGAAGAAGAAGAAGAAGAAGAAGAAGAAGGAGGAGGAGGAGGAGGAGGAGGAGGAGGAGGAGGAGGAGGAGGAGGAGGAGGAGGAGGAGGAGAAGGAGAAGGAGGAAGAGGAGGAGAAGGAGAAGGAGAAGGAGAAGGAGAAGAAGAAGGAGAAGGAGAAGGAGAAGGAGAAGGAGAAGGAGAAGGAGAAGGAGGAGGAGGAGGAGAAGGGGAAGAGGGGGAGGAGGAGGAGGAGGAGGAGGAGGAGGAGGAGGAGGAGGAGCAGGAGCAGGAGCAGGAGGAGGAGGAACCATCTTCATTACAACACTATTAATCTGAGATAACAATGGTTGGGTGATTCTAAATGACCAGTGCGTGTATTTGCACATCTACCTGGTATTTAAAACATGGCTATGTTAGATCATGTAAGATTTTGATCCACAAATAAAAGCAGATGGATTTTCATAGTATTCCAAAAAGGAATCACAAACCTTTCTAATAATTTTCCCCAAAAAATAACCCTCTTCAATTTTACATGCTAAAAGGGATGG
Source organism: Vipera ursinii (assembly GCF_947247035.1). Lineage (NCBI taxonomy): Eukaryota > Metazoa > Chordata > Lepidosauria > Squamata > Viperidae > Vipera > Vipera ursinii. The sequence goes on from NC_139514.1 coordinate 116,255,805, forward strand.
CAATATCGCAGCTACACGCTGGGAGTCAATGGCAGTTTCATAAATGCTATGAAGTCACAATGCTTAGTTTCAGAAAATCATAGAGCATGTCTATGTGAAAATTAATTAACTGCCAACATTTAGACTTTTTTTTTCATAAGAGGGGGTAGATTGTTTATTTCTGGTCTAAGGTTAACAAGCAAAACTTAGTAAACTTTTCTGAGTACATGACTGAGGTTTGTTTTTTTCCCCTTTTTACAAAGGAAGCATCACTTTGATTTTATTGAGCAAAATTGGTATAGTTTTAAGTCCAGATTTAACAGAACAGGGGATTGATTGTTACTATCTATAATGAGAACAATCTTGTGTTAAAACCTACCCTGAATTTATATCTTGGACTTCATACTTGACTTGTATCTTAAGGGTACACAGAGACTAACACTTCTGAACATATTTTAGGGGACCCAACTGACAAATTGACCAATGCCCAAAGCTTGGAAGTAAGGAAGGAAAAAGAAAAAGAGGATGGCCCCTAGCTGCAATGATTGAAACACTGGGAAATCTGAAAGATCAAAGCTGAAAACAGATCGTTCTAAAGAGATCCAGTCCATTTGGAGTCAAGAGTCAACACCAGACTAATAGAACTTTGATCTCTCCACCCATCCAGCTCAGATGCTCATTGAAGCTCAAGAGGTGATAGATGAAAGTTTAGAAATAATTCTAGTAATTTTTTCGCGCATTTGAATGAGAAACATGCCAGATTTTATTAGAAAGCACTGCACAGCTTTCAAATTCTGATTATCTCCACCATAATTTCTTTTTTTGGAGTTGGGGGGGGGGGAACAAACTACCATAATTGTTCAAGCAGGCTACCTGGAGACCCTCCGTGTCAATGCTTAAGTTAAATCTCTGTTGGTGTCCAGCACTTTCTCCCATCCTACAGTGTTTAGAATGGGGCTACATAGTTAAGTTGGTTATCCCATTGTCCAAATCTCATATTCCTTTTCTTTTCCTTCTTATTATTATCTTAGGCCACTGAGAAAGAAACATTTACTGTTGTTGTTAGTTGCAAAGTCATGTCCGACCCATCGTGACCCCATGGACAACATTCCTCCAGGACTTCCTGTGGTCTACCATCTTCTGGAGTCCATTTAGGCTCAGGTCTCCTGCTTCAATGACTCCATCCAGCCACCTCCTTTTCTGTCGTCCCCTTCTTCTCTTGCCCTCCACCTTTCCCAGCATGAGGCTCTTCTCCAGTGAGTCCTTCCTTCTCATTAGGTGGCCAAAGATTTGAGTTTTAGCTTCAGGATCTGGCCTTCTAAAGAGCACTCAGGGTTGATCTCCTCTAGGACTGACCGGTTTGATCGCCTTGCAGTCCAAGGGACTCGCAGGAGTCTTCTCCAGCACCAGAGTTCAATTCTTTGGCACTCAGGTCCAACTTTCACAGCCATACATTGCAACTGGGAAGACCATAGCCTTGACAATACGCATTTACTTCAGGACCCCAAATGTGGTAGTTGTTACTAGGTGACTTAAATTTGCCCTCAGCTATGAAGTGGTAGTTCAACCTGCAAAGAAGGAACTACAAATGTTATTTCTGAGTCCTTTGGGGGAACAGGAGGACATTAGTGCCAAAGACAAATAAAGATGACCCCTTACCTATCCCATCACTTAAACAGCATTTGCCAACTGTTGTTACACATGATTCAAATTGTGTAATACATTTTTTTTGGGGGGGATATCCTTGTTGTCCACCATACCACCTTCTTGCAAAATTAATCCGAGTGATCAGCGAACTTAATTTAAGGGTGATAATTACACAGTAGTTTGATTCATAAGCCTAATGGGAACGTTATGCACACATTCACAAAAATGAAGATGCGCTGTGATATTTTAAAGGCCATTTGGTCTAGGCTGTGTTTTCCTTTTCCCCCCCTTAATTTTTTTCTGTGTAGGCATGCAGGTGATCTAAAAAACAACAACAACTAACTCACTGTGTTGTGAAATATGGTGACGTAATGTTTATTGTTCCATCGCTCAGGAAACTCACGTGTTTAATGCTGCCACCACCACCCCCATATTAATTTGTTTCCTCTAATGCAAAATAATAATAATAATAATTTATTGCAGAGAGGGAAGCTGAGTAAGCCTCAAAATTCGATGCAATATCCCTGAAGTCTTTTCCATCATCGCTTTGAGAACCAGACTGGGGGAAAAAAAATCCTTTTCTGTTTTAACCTAGCCTCCTTTTTGTGTTCAGGTAAATCCCAGGTAATAGCCTGCTAAACAAAGGCATTCTGTAGCTGAAAAGCTATGTTGCTCGGAATGCTGCAATTTATTATATATGGGATTGTCTTTGATAACAGTCTAGAAGTCTTGATTAGTTGACCACAAGGGAGCAAATTGGGTCAAGCTCATATAATTATTTGCTAGTACTTTGCCATCTGCTCCAGTGTATCGTTATTTCCAGGCCTAACTCAACAGGCTAACTTTTAACCTCCCAAGCTTTACATAGCTTGAGCAGAGGTCCTAAACATATGTCTGCTTCCCAAATTACTTATCTGGGCTTAAGGGATTTCATCTGAGGATACTTTCCACCAAATGACAGAAGACAGATGACCTTTTTTAAGGGCAAGTCTCCATTTGTTTTATCCGTGGTTTTTTTTTTTTTTTGTATAATTACCAGGGCTTTTTTTGTCATAGAATGCTCAGAACGGAGTTCCGGCACCTTTTTTGGATGGAACCTTGTAGGGTAGGCAAGGCGGATTGTATGACACGTGTGAGTTCCGGCACCTTTTTCTTTTACAAAAAAAGCACTGATAATCACACATTTAGGGGCTAAATCATCCAATAATCTTATTTTTTTTCCCAATTTCTCTCCGTTTCTTCAGTATTATCTACACGAAACAGCATTCTTCAGAATCCCATAATCTTCCTTCGCTGGTTTGGGAATCATTCTGATAATTTAACAGGTGTCTAGAATCGGGGAATATGTATTTATATGTGAGGGGTTGTTTTGTGTTTTTTTTTTGTTTTTAGATTTTTTTAAAAAAATCCTGTCTTTATTTTTCTTAAAAAAAAAAACTCATGCCAAATGCTCCTTCCTCCTCCTATTTGCCACACAACAATAACTCTGTGAGCTGAGTTGGGCTGATAGAGAAAGGGACTGGTCCAAAGTTACCCAGCTGGCTTGTAAAGTGGGACTAGAATTCACAGTCGCCTGGTGATTGGCCCAAAGTCATCCAGTAGCTTTTGTGACTAAAGTGAGACTAGAATTCACAGTTGCCTAGTGATTGGCCCAAAGTCATCCAGTAGCTTTTGTGACTAAAGTGAGACTAGAATTCACAGTCGCCTGGTGATTGGCCCAAAGTCATCCAGTAGCTTTTGTGACTAAAGTGAGACTAGAATTCACAGTCGCCTGGTGATTGGCCCAAAGTCATCCAGTAGCTTTTGTGACTAAAGTGAGACTAGAATTCACAGTCGCCTGGTGATTGGCCCAAAGTCATCCAGTAGCTTTTGTGACTAAAGTGAGACTAGAATTCACAGTCGCCTGGTGATTGGCCCAAAGTCATCCAGTAGCTTTTGTGACTAAAGTGAGACTAGAATTCACAGTCGCCTGGTGATTGGCCCAAAGTCATCCAGTAGCTTTCTTGCCTAAAGTGAGACTAGAATTCACAGTCGCCTGGTGATTGGCCCAAAGTCATCCAGCTGCCTTTTGTGCCTAAGGCAGGACTAGAACTCACCATCTCCTAGTGATTGACTCAAATTCACCCAGCTGTCTTTCATGCCTAAGCAGTACTAGAATTCTTTGTCTCCTGGTTTCTAGCCTGGTGCCTTCACCATTTAGAGCAAAGTTGCAGAGATTGTGTCTAATTTCTTACTCTACTTTGAATAACTGTGTTTCTTCAAGGTTTATGGAACTGACCAAGGCAGCTATCCTATTGCCCTCCTCAAAGGGGATATTATTATTATCAGCTTACCAAACTGTAGTGTCACTGTCCAAATACTATCTCCCAGTCTTGCAAATTCTCACATACGATATTATATATCAGATGTTCTGTGTTTGGAAGACCCTGAAATAATGGTCTTAAAGAAATAATAAACTTGTGCTATTGAGTTTATTGCACCCAGCCCACTTTGACCCCGATCTGCAGTTGCTGTCCCTTGCCATACGGTGTCTGACTTCAGCCCTGTATTTCCTCTCTCCCTTTCTATAATTCAAAGGAAACATCTAAGGCAGGCAAGGACTCAGACAATGCATGACATTATTTATTTATTTATTTATTTATTTATTTATTTATTTATTTATTTATTTATTTATTTATTTATTTAGATTTATATACCGACTCAGGGCGGTTTACAGGGCAAATTAAAACAATACAATATATATACAGGTTAAAATAAAATTAAATAGCCCCAAAATAATTAAAAATTAAAACCTTAACCCAAAACCCTCAGTCCAGGCCGGCAAGCTCGTATAGCCAAGTTTTTAGGTCCCGGCGAAACGAGCAAAGGTCGGGGGCCATCCAGAGTTCCACAGGCAGCTGATTCCAGAGGGCAGGCGCGCCCACCGAGAACACTCTCCCCCGGGGGCCACCAGCCGGCACTCCCTGACCGGCGGCACCCTGAGGAGGCCCTCCCTGTGGGAGCGCACAGGATGATGGGAAGTGGATGCTGGCAGCAGGTGCTCCTGAAGATAATCCGGACCCATGCCATTTAGGGCTTTATAGGTCATCACCAGCACCTTGAATCTCACCCGGAGGGCAACTGGAAGCCAATGCAGCTCACGGAGTAGAGGTGTTACATGGGAGTATCGGGAGACCCCCCCATCACAACTCACGCGGCCGCATTCTGCACCAGGTGAAGCCTCCGGGTGGTCCTCAAGGGCATTTGCTTCAGCCTCAGAGAGAGGGCGAAAGCCCTGCATAATGAAGGAGGCTGTATTTCAATAGTATGTAATGTACTGTGCCAAGACTGAAAAGCTCCATTCTCTTGTAAAAGATTGTCAACGGGACTTTGCCAATGTAGAAGCAGGTATAAAGTTCTGTGTACAGTGCCTTGTGTTTACCACAGGTACAACTAAGTAAAATTAAAAGGTAAAGCATGAGGACAAATAGGATACTTATTCCTTGTCTAGTTTCGGTTGTCATGGTGTAAAAAAGGGTGCAGAGAAGAGCAACAAAAATAATTAGGAGACTGAAGGCTAAAACATATGAAGAACGGTTGCAGAAACTGGGTAAGTCTAGTTCACAGGTCTTCAAACTTTACCCTTTTATGACTTGTGGACTTCAACTCCCAGAATTCCTCAGCCAAGCACACTGGCTGAGGAATTCTGGGAGTTGAAGTCCACAAGTCATAAAAGGGCCAGGTTTGAAGACCCCTGGTCTAGTTTAATGAAGAGAAGGACTAGGGGTGAGATGACAGCAGTCTTCCAATATCTCAGGGGTTGCCCCAAAGAAGAGGGAGTCAAGCTCTTCTCCAAAGCAACTGAAGGCAGGACAAGAAGCAATGGATGGAAAGTAATCAAGGAGAGAACCAACCTAGAACTAAGGAGAAATTTCTTAACAGTTAGAACAATTAACCAGTGGAACAACCTGCCTCCAGAAGCTGTGAATGCTCCAACACTGGAAGTTTTTAAGAAGAGATTGGACAGCCATTTGTCTGAAATGGTATAGGGTTTCCTGCCTGAGCAGGGGTTGGACTAGAAGACCTTCAAGGTCCCTTCCAACTCTGTTATTCTGTTATTTTTCTAAGGCTTGCAGAGTTTGAGTAGAGAGGCAAGTGCGATCATCTCCATTCTTACACACTTCAGTTTCATAGAGTTAAATGAGAGAAGTGCAGAACTGATCCAGCTGTAATACATCCAGGCCCACCTTCCCATTGCTGAATCTCAACCTAAGTCACACTAGAAGAGAATGGAAAATAGTTTTTGCTTCAGTAGAACTAAACCAACATTTGACACAGCATGTGTTTTGTGTGTTTCCATTTATTTGCCAAACAAAATTATGTTCGCTTAGCACAGCTATGCCTGATTATGTTGCTAATGCCCTTCTACCACGTATGCCGATTTCCATGCTCTTTGTTCAGGTTTGTACTTTTGCAAATCTAATGTTCACTGAGCAGAGTAAATGAAAACAGGTTTCAAGGTGAGGGTGTTCTTCAAAGTACTTGCTAAGTTTGAACTTTCTAAAAAGCAACGAAACCTTCATTGCTTTGCCTGTAGGCCCAATGACCTGAATTGCTCAACTTGGATTTCAAATCTTTGACATGCAGAACTCAGAAAGAAATTTTTGAATGGTTACACTTGCATACTTTGAAACATCCCTGTCTGTCTTTCTGTCTATCTACTATCTACCTGGCCATCATCTCCCTCTTTCCCACCATCCAGGTAATCCATGGATCTCTCTCTATCTATTTCTCTCTCTTTCTCTACCTCCATTTGTGTGTCTGTCTCCATCATCTATCTATCTATCTATCTATCTATCTATCTATCTATCTATCTATCTATCTATCTATCTATCTATCTACATTTATATCTGTCTCCATATCTATATATCTATCTATCTATCTATCTATCTGTCTGTCTGTCTGTCTGTCTGTCTATTAACTTTCTTTCTTTCTTTCTTTCTTTCTTTCTTTCTTTCTTTCTTTCTTTCTTTCTTTCTTTCTTTCTTTCTTTCTCCATTCATATCTGTCAATCTTCATCTCCATTCTATTATCTATCTATCTATCTATCTATCTATCTATCTATCTATCTATCTATCTATCTATCTCCATCTTCATCTTCATCTCCATCTGTATCCTATAAACTATCATCTATCTGTCTATCTGTTTATCTATCTATCTACTGTCTTTATCTTATTTATCACCAGGAAGAAATAAAACCAGTCTTACCTTCACCAAACTCTGCTTCGTTTCTGTTAAGTGTGTAGTCCAAGAAAAAAACTGAAGAAGCTAGATACAACATAAACAAAATCAATTCTGCATATTTGCTCACAAATGATGAATGAGAGCTCTTTGCTTTGCTCTGGTTTGCTTTTGCTTTTGAAGATCAAACTTCCGAAGCTTGGCATGGACGACGACAACAACAACAAGAACAAAAAAATGGAGTCCCCAAGAAACTAATTCCCTGAAATAAATAAACGAAGGAGCCTTTGGAAAGAAAAAAAAGATACATGGCAAAACACAGTCAGCATGAACTGAATCCCAATTTCAAGGAGAGCTAGCTTGTAGATCAGTGTTGCATAAGTGGGCTGTGTAGGTAAAAATGGCTTTTTCAGAAGAAAAAAACAAAAGGCCAGTTTACAGGAGAAACACCTGAACATGCAAAATAAAAGGGGAAAAAACAATTTATAGCCTGTGATAAAATTCTTGGATTTTGCCCTGTAGCAGATTGAGACTCCAGATTTCAAATGTCCACGGCTCAGCTTAAGACCTAGAAGTCATGTCCATATGGACACATGAACTGTTCCCTAATATCCATCCTGCAGTCAATATCAATCAATCAGAATAGAGCTGGAAGGGACCTTGGAGGTCTTCTAGTCCAACCCTATAGCACACCAGACAAATGGTTGTCCAATCTCCTCCTAAAAACCTCCAGTGATGAAACACCCACAAAGGCATGTTTTTCCCACTGTTTAGTTGTCCTCACTGTTAGGAAGTTGCTCCTTAATTCCAGGTTGCTTCTCTCCTTGATTAGTTTCCATCTGTTGCTTCTTGCCTTCAGGGGTTTTGGAAATTAAGTTGACCCCCCCCTCTTCTTGGTGGCAGCCCCTCCTCAAATACTGGAAGACTGCTGTCATGTCACACTCTCTCTCTCACACACACACACCAGTCCCTCTTTTCTCTTGATTGGCCATACCCAATTCCTACAACCCTTCTTCATATGTTTTAGTCTCCAGGCCTTTAATCATCTTAGTTGCTCCAAAGTTTCAACATCTTTTTTGTAATGTGGTGGATGCAGTGTTCCAGTCCAAACATGTCTCATTTCGTATTTCTTTTGTTCTAAGGCTTCTGAGTCTAGCCCCTGAAACCAAACTCTACTCAACCAACAGAAATTTCTGATCCTGTTTTAATGACAGCAGGATCCTGATTTGTTTTTGTTTTTTTAATGTCAAATAAGGGGCACTGAGAAATCTTTTCCAAAATGCTTTTGGTTTCTCTCAAAGATCTTCAAATGCTTCGTCTGAACTAGGGGAATTGGTTTGATGTTTAAGGATATGGAAACTGCTAGGTCTATGAGAAGTGAGGGCCTGCCGCTCAGTACCAATAGAAGAGAATATTTGTAACTCAGATTGAACTGGTGATTGAGCTGGCGATCTCCAAGCTTGGTGGTTTTCTTGCAAGGGTTTCATTATCCAGCTAGGTAACTTCATCAGTGCTACAAAGGAGTGGGATTTACCACTCCCTTCTAACACTGATGGTGTTACCTAGTTGGTTAATGAAATGTCTGCAAGAAAACAGTCAAGCTCAGACAGCACCAAGGACCTCACATCCTCCTCCTCCTCCTCCTCCTCCTCCTCCTCCTCCTCCTCCACCTTCTTCTTCTCCTCCTCCTCCTCCTCCTCCTCCTCCACATTCTTCTTCTCCTCCTCCTCCTTCTCCTCCTCCCCATTCTCCTCCTCCTCCTCTCCACAAATATCATTCCCTTCTAGCACTGATGATGTCACCTAGTTTGGATAATGAAACATCTTCAAGAAAACCACCAAGCTCAGAGAGCACTAAGGACCCCACCATTGCTCAATGATTTGCCTACATGAAAATCCAAGACAAAACCTTGCCTTTCCACTCAAACATCTGGAGAGGGGGAAAGACCTCATGCTCCACTAGACTGCACCACTCTAGGCTGGAAGACTGAAATGATCTGAAGTGATAGAAGGTAAGTATAGAAGAGGACATGCAAACATCCAAATCACTCTGATATTTAAATAGGTAAGATCTTTGCTTTGATGGCAACTGTACCCACGCAATGCAGGACATCATTAAAATGGTGGGTTGCCATATTTTAAGTGTGCCTATGGCTAAAAGTGAGACACTTCAGGGCAGTGGTACACAAGGCGGTAGAAGAAAATGAGAGAAAATTCTATTTTAATACCTGGAGCCAAGCAGGAGAAATTCTTTAACCTGTAAAGGCTCAAACTGGTAGACGTCAAGGTAAGGAAATAATAATAATAATAATAATAATAATAATAATAATAATAATAATAATAATAATAATAATAATAACAACAACAACAACAACAATAACAATAACAATAAAAAACACAGTGATTAGATACACAGCTGGAATAGTGGACTGGACTCAGACCAGAAAAATAATGACAATGAATCATGCCCTTCATCCATGCAGTGACATAGAGAGACTCTATCTACCAAGGCAAATAGGTGGATGTGGAATGCTGCAAGTACATCAGATGGTTGAAGAAGAAGAAATGGCTTTGGAAGAATATCTGAGGGACAATGATGAAGATTCACTGAAGTTAGCATATCAGGAAAGCTTGCTGACTACTGGAGAGACCAAACTGGCCTACAAGAAAGACCAAATGAAGAACAGAATGGAGGCATGGGAAGACAAAGCACTACATGGCCAGCACATTAAGAAAATAGCTGGGAAAACTAATAACAAGAACTGGCAATAGCTAAGAGCAGGAAAGTTGAAGAAAGAGACCGAGGGACTAATTCTGGCTGCACAAGACCCAGCATTAAGGACAAATGCATACAAAGTCAAAATTGAGAAGACAGCAACAGATAGTAAGTGCCACCTATGCAAAGAAGCTGAAGAAACAGTGGACGATAGGTGGACAAAAATGCCAAATCCAGTCTGAACATCTGGCTGACTGCGATGAAATAATAATAATAATAATAATAATAATAATAATAATAATAATAATAATAATAATAATAATAATAATAATAATAATAATAATAATAATAATAATAATCCCAGGCAGTCTGCAACTTGAAGGTCTGGGCATGGTTTCTTGAAGTCTAAGCGTATAAGTGAGATCCAGGAAATAAATTCTATACAGAGCTTGGAAAAAGAAACAAGAACTTCGTGGCAAAATTGACTTAGCAGAGCTCTAGCACTTAATTGAGTATTTTAAGCATTCTGTACTTCTCTCTCCAGGTCTTCTTCCAAACTCTGCTTCCTTTTGCTCTCCTTCGGAGAGTTTCCCATTGTGAGGCAGAATGCTGCTTGAACAGGCTTAGAAGCAGCTCACTCTGGTACACTTTGGAAAGTTAAATTAAGGTGTCAGGCTGTCGCTCTCCTACTGTTCTGAATCCAACATTCGCTGGAGAAAAAGCTAATGAGCATATAGACCGGAAAGATCTGTGTGTGTGTGTGTGTGTGTTTGTGTGTGTGTATATCCCCTGCTGCTTGCCCCTTCTCACCTTCTCATGCTCTGCCAAGACTCTCTGAATTTTTCTGGCCTAAGAAACAGAATTCATACTGGAAAACATGTTTAAAATAAACACAGAAAAACATCTTCCTCGGCACCGTATGCAGTACAACCTAAATATATTTACAGTCAGACTAGACTCTCTGCGGGTCCCATTACTTAGGACGCTTTCACACATTGCTGCAAAAAGTTCAGAGTTGTCGGTGGAAGTGGAACTCAGCTGGAAGTCAAGGCCTGTCAGGGTTAGGCCTACAACAGTTTACCTTAGATTCAGGGTAGGAACTACTTAAGGAAAGACAGAAGGTCTTGAGTTAATTCAGTATTTGGGGGCAATGAATGGGAACCATTTCATATACAGGTTGCCCTTGACGGTGCTGCCTCACTCACACGGACACTCGCACATAACTGTGAGTTTATTAATATTCCCCAGCAATTCCCTTCACCAACACCAGGGCTTTTTTTGTCATAAAACGCTCAGAACGGAGTTCCGGCACCTTTTTTGGATGGAACCTTGTAGGGTAAGCAAGGCGAGTTGTATGACATGTGTGAGTTCTGGCACCTTTTTCATTTACAAAAAAAGCACTGATCAAAACTTTCCCAATTAAGTCCAGCCACGAGCAGACCAAGATTAGTCCACACAGCAAAGGCCTAATAGTCCACAAAGCAACTGAAAAAGTTGCTCAAACTACAGTAAATAACTCCACCAGGCAAAATTTAAATCCACACAACAGAGAGCTCGTGGGGCAAGAAAAGTTCAAAAGTCTCCAAGGCACAATTCCAAACACGGTGTCAGTCCAGAGTGAAGCAGGAATCATGACGATCAAACACACAACTAAAAAAACCAACACATTGTTCCCAGCAGCGCCCCCATCTGTCCGCTGTGATAAATAGCCAGCTTTCTGACGCAGCCCACCAATACAGGTGGGCTCTTCTCCTCTTGAGTAGTCTGGCTGACCTTCTCTGCTCCTGCCTTTTCTCTGCCCTACGTGTTCTCGGATGAGGTGCAGAGGGCAGTTCCTCTTCCTCTCTTCTGGCTATCTGCCACTGCAAAGTTTTCACATCTGAAACCTCCTCCAAATCCCTTCCAGACAGCCATTCAGAGCCATCAATCAACCCAGATCCTGATGTGTCAGGAATGGGCTCAACCTCCTCTGAGCTGACATCTGAGGAGAAATCTGGGGAGTTGCACAAGGGAGACATCACATTGACGTACAACCTCAATGGAGCTTAAAATTTCTGTTGCCGAGCAAGACGGTTGTTAAGTGAGTTTTGCCCCATTTTACAAACTTTCTTTTTGTTGTTAAGTTGTTAAGTTAGTAATGCAGTTGTTCCGTGAATCCGAATTCCCCGTTGACTTTGCGGATCAGAAATCGCAAAAAGTGATTGCATGATCCTGGGACACTGCAGGCATTATAAATACATTCCAATTGCCGAATTGTGATCAGGAGACTGTGGGAGTGTTGCAACGGTCGTAAGTGTGAAAAATGCTCATCAGTCTCTCTTTTTTTTTCTGTGCCAATTCTTCCACATCTGTGGGAGATTATATGGCTCTGTTCAAGGTGTTGAACAAAGATTAGGAAGGATCAGGTTCAAGCCCATCCTTCATTTTGGAAATTCATTGAGTGATTTTAACCAGTCCCTCTCTTTTAGTCGCACCAACTTCACAGGACTTTTTGGGGGATGAAATAACTGATCCCCTTGTAAACTGTTTGAGTTCCTAAAGGAAAAAAAGGTAAAGGTAAAGATTCCCCTGCACACGCGTGCTAGTCATTTCCGACTCTAGGGGCCGGTGCTCATCTCCGTTTCAAAGCCGAAGAGCCAGCGCTTGTCCGAGGACGTCTCCATGGTCATGTGGCCGGCATGACTAGACGCCAAAGGCGCACGGAACGCTGTTACTTTCCCACCGTAGTGGTCCCTATTTTTCTACTTGCATGGTGACGTGCTTTTGAACTGCTAGGTTGGCAGAAGCTGGGACGAGTAACAGGCGTTCACTCTGCTACGCGGCACTCGGGATTTGACCCGCCAAACTGCCGACCTTCTGATCGACAGGCTAAGTGTCCCAACCCACTGAGCCAAGACTAGGGATTGCCGATTTTTATCTTGGTTATTTCTTGCAAATAGAAATTCAAGTGGATCCTTTGCCACCCACCCTTTCCACACCGTAGCTCAGGTAAAGTTCTAAGCAGAATTTATTTTAAACCACGTTGTTTTTGTTTTTGTTTTTTTTTTAAAGGGGAAAGTGGTATGCAAATGTTCCAGTCGAATAAATATTTCTCAGCTTTTCCGTTCTCAGCTCTGTGTTGAAAGAGACAGAAAGGCAAACTTTCATAGTAATGATGTAATGCGACATCAACACTTGTCACCCAACAGAAGCTTGCTTGTTTATGAATTGCTTATGGAATAAAATTACCCTGCCTTTGCCTGGCCATTTCACTAATGGTGATCATATTTATGATTCCTGCATAAATCTAATTCTTAATACACAAACACGTCTTGGTCCTTCATTTTTTTTTTTGTTTGGCAAGATTTGCCCAAACATTACATTTTCCCAGATAAGGTTAAAGACCTATCATTTAGAAATAAGTGCCATTAAATAAAAACTTTAAAAGAAATGAAAGAATTTTAAAGGATTTAAACAATTTTAAAAGCGCTTTAAAAGAAACAGAGATGGCTTAATGATGAAAGGTGATACCCATCTGCTGTTCCAGGAAATAATTATAGAGAGGTCAAATACTTTTATTTTTGTATTGAAATTAGGATGTCTTTCTTTCTTTCTTTCTTTCTTTCTTTCTTTCTTTCTTTCTTTCTTTCTTTCTTTCTCTTTCCTTCCTTCCTTCCTTCCTTCCTTCCTTCCTTCCTTCCTTCCTTCCTTCCTTCCTTCCTTCCTTCCTTCCTTCCTTCCTTCCTTGCTCTCTCCCTCTTCCCCTCTCTTTTCCTTTTTGCATCATCTTGTGTATGACATCATACTAATATTTGCCCCTGAAATGATTGTTAACCGTAGCATGCGCTCATGACCTCCTGGTTAGACTACTGCAATACTCTCTACATGGGGCTGCCCTTGAGGACCACTTGGAGGTTTCAGCTGGTGCAGAATGCAGCCGCGTGAGTTGTGATGGGGGCTTCCCGATACTCCCATGTAACACCTCTGCTCCGCGAGCTGCATTGGCTTCCGGTTGCCCTCCGGGTGAGATTCAAGGTGCTGGTGATGACCTATAAAGCCCTAAATGGTGAGGGTCCGGGATATCTGAGGGAACATCAAGTTCCCTTCGTCCTGTGCACTCCCAGGGCCTTCTCAGGGTGCCTCCGGCAAAGGATTTCCGGCGGGCAACACCCAGGGGCAGGGCCTTATCTGTGGGCCCACCTGCCCTCTGGAACCAGTTACCCTTAGAGGTCAGGACTGCCCCTGATTTTCGTTCGTTCCGCCGGGACCTGAAGACCTGGCTTTTTAAGCTTTCCAGCCAGGACTGAGAAATTTTAATTTTTAACTTATTGTAATTGGGTTTTTTAAATCAGAGTTATGGGGGTTTTAGATTTTTAATCAAGGATAATTTAATCTATTTTAATTGTTATTAACTTTTTGTATTGTAATGTTGTTTTAATTGCCTTGTGAACCGCCCTGGGTCCTACGGGAGAAGGGCGGTATATAAGTTCAATAAATTAATAATAATAATAATAATAATAATAATAATAATAATAATAATAATAGTAATAGTAATAATAATAGTAATAATAATAATAATAATAATAATAATAATAATAATAATAATAATAATAATAATAATAATAATAATAATATGTTATCATTATCACTTACTCATTATCTGACTGCCTGTAATAAATTCAGTCATCATTACAGTATTGTAGGCCATCAGTATGAACATTTTTGTATTATTTCCAAAAAGTTTATTTTCACTCTATGCACAAACATATAGAATCTCTGATTTGTGTTCTCTCTTTACGAGTTGAAGGTTCCATCAAATATATTTTAGACAGTTCATCTGATTGTGTATGTTTCCCATCTCTTATTTTATTTTTCCTTTTTTTTCATTCCAGGTAAACATTTTCAGGAAAATTTCTGAACTCGGCTACAGAGATCTTCTCTTAAATATCCCAAGAGAGTGTGCACCACAATCTAACAGAGAGAATATGGATTTGTGATAACTTTTGCAGAAGCAGAAGTCTAAGAGGTGAGAACTGGAGAGCAGAAAATTGAAACATCTATAAATTCTTGGAACTATTATATATGCTATTTGCTCTTATCCAATGCAAGATAACCATGCACATTGCCTATGGAATACAGAGCTGCCCTGGTTTTGCACTGACATTGCCATGGGCCAAGATTCAGTAAGGCATTTGACAAAGCAAACCACAAATCTGCTTCTTAGTAAGCTAGATAGATCTGTAAGTGGCTGACAAAACTGCATTCAATGTGCAGCCCTTAACAACTCAGAAGAAGAGGAGGAGGAGGAGGAGGAGGAGGAGAAGGAGGAGGAAGAGGAGGAGGAGGAGGAGGAGGAGGATGAGAAGGAGAAGAAGGAGGAGGAGGAGGAGGAGAAGGAGAAGGAGAAGAAGGAGGAGGAGGGGGAGGAGGAGGAGGAGAAGGAGAAGGAGAAGAAGGAGGAGGAGGAGGGGAGGAGGAGGGGGAGGGGGAGGAGGAGGAGGAGAAGGAGGAGGAGGAGGAGGAGAAGAGGAGGAGGAGGAGGAGGAGGAGGAGGAGGAGGAGGAGGAGGAGGAGAAACATCTGACTTTTAATTTATTATATTTTCTATCCCATTCTTTGGTTCCAAAAAATCCTGGTGTAGGTCATCATTTATTAGCACAGAACATAGCCTAGATAGGAATATTCCTCTCTACTTATCAAATATAACTTATATTTTAGGCTTCAGTAACTGCTGATTACAAGGCACTCCACGGCCAAAGAAACGATTTTGTGTAAGTAGAAGTGGGATGGATAGCTCACTACCATTTTTGAAAGGCAACATGGTGAAGATGTGGGTCCCCATTGTGATCGCTAAGCAAGGACTAGCTATATGCATGTGCAGCTACAAAAGGGAGTGACCTAACATTAACAAAGAAAAGAGGGAACACAGAAAAAAAAACCTTAACTTTTCTGACTATACCCTACTGCCCCCTTGCGGTATGCGGGTCAGGAGATGAAGCATTAGTAAACTCGTGTGGTTAAACTCTCAAGATTTTGTTTTTCTCGCCATGTATATAAATACATCCAAACTAGACTGTGTTGTTTCTCTGTGTGTGTATGTGGGTATATGCATAATTTGTTTTAGTTTATTTATTTATTTATTGTCATATTTATGCAGTGTATATCGGAGACAGTTACCCTTTGAGAGGTGTATGCAATGAAATCTCATTTTAATATATGCTGATTAGTGTACATTTAAAGTGACAATAAAGTTATTATTCTATTCTATTCTATTCTATTCTATTCTATTCTATTCTATTCTATTCTATTCTATTCTATTCTATTCTATTCTATTCTATTCTATTCTATTCTATTCTATTCTATTCTATTCTATTTTCCATTCCATTCCATTCCATTCCATATTTTCTATTCTATTATTCTATTCTATTCTATTCTATTCTATTCTATTCTGTTCTGTTCTGTTCTGTTCTGTTCTGTTCTATTCTATTCTATTCTATTCGTGCCTTTGAATCAATTTTTCTTAACTGCAGTACATAGGCAGTAAGTTTGCAAGTGTAAAAGCTGCATTTGCTGACAATCATTTAATTCTGTAGCTAATTCTGGGAAAGTGTCTGGCCTCTTTTACATTTTAATCATCTTACAGATGCTTGATTTTTAATTGAAAGACTCGCATAATTGCATCATAGTCCTTTCAGACCATGAAGAGATATAAACCCTCATCTTATATGGTTATTTGACTTGACGTTGGAGGTTTCCTTGGTATAATTAAACAATGGAGAAAGATGATATATTATTAATAAACATTGCAATAGACAGGGAGCTGTTTCAATGGTTGAAGATTAAATTTGCTGCTGCTACAAGAAAAGACCATTTCTACTTTGATTTCTCTCTCTAGTGCTGACATCATTAATTCATATATAAATATTTAAATTTGGTCCGTAAAGCCCAAATTTTAGCCTAAAATTCCTAACTAAGAACAGTGATTTTAGTTAATATAATTCTCTTCAAATGAGATAAATCACTAATGGGTCATTGCAAGACAGGGAGGAGAAGAGAAAGAAAGAAAGAAAGAAAGAAAGAAAGAAAGAAAGAAAGAAAGAAAGAAAGAAAGAAAGAAAGAAAGAAAGAAAGAAAGAAAGAAAGAAAGAAAGAAAGAAAGAAAGAAAGAAAGAAAGAAAGAAAGAAGTGAAAATATTGCAAAAACTAAAGGTAGTTTCTGACTTGAATTCTAATGGTCAGCTTTTTAAAGTCAACTGACAGATGAAATATCCCCTGGAAGTTGCATCTGAAAGTTTAAACAGTGAATAATAAATAGTTTAACATTTGCAAGCTCTTTGCAGACAAATCCAGACCATGACAAGGGCAAAGGTTTGGGAATAAATGCTGAGTTCCCAATAAATCAAAGTTTTAGCAAAATGATTCCATCTTCAGAGTCTAGACATTCTCAGGAAACAACATAATTCAATAAGTTGTCACACTATATGATTTTGTGGAAGAAACAACACCAAACTGCTTAAAAAGACTCAGCTCTTCTATTTCTTAATATTTTACGGAGGCACACATACACAACAAAAGTGGATCTGTTTGTCTGCTTTTTAAGACCACTTGTAGTGATCAATCTTTGTTGCAAATTCATTTGGGAGAAGCAGCCCCAAATTCAAAATCTCTGTTATAACTTTTGGGGCAGAAAGCAAAGCAATAACATACATAAAGCTCCAAATGTTATTAATAAAACTTTTTAAAAAGATACAAAATGCCATTTGCATTTTTTTTGCATATTTGGTTGCCCACTTAGCTGGCCTCTCTTACTCAACTTTAGATGTTTTCCAAAAGCTAAGAATCAGCAGATCTTATTGTCATTGGGAAATCTGGGAAGTAAAACAGAAGCCAGTAGAAATCCCAAAATTGCACTGAAAATTCAACAGGAGTTAAGTTAAATTTGAAGCATACTTTAAAGGTTAGGCATCTCATTACCTGAGATTCAGAATAATAATAATAATGATAATAATAATAATAATAATAATAATAATAATAATAATAATAATAATAATAACAACAACAACAACATCAACAACAATAACAATAACAATAGTTGAAAGGGACCTTGGAGGTCTTCTAGTCCAATCCCCTGCTCAGGCAGGAAACCCTATATCATTTCAGACAAATGGGTGTCCAGTCTCTTCTTAAAAACTTCCAGTATTGGAGCATTTACAGCTTTTGGAGGCAGGTTGTTCCACTGGTTAATTGTTTTAACTGTCAGGAAGTTTCTCCTTAGTTCTAGGTTGCTTCTCTCCTTTGTTAGTTTCCATCTGTTGCTTCTGCCTTCAGGTGCTTTGGAGAATAGCTTGACTCCCTCTTCTTTGGGGCAGCCCCTGAGACACTGGAAGACTGCTATGATGTCACCCCTCGTCCTTCTCTTCATTAAACTAGAGATCCTAATTCTAGCAACAGTTCCTTATATGTTTTAGCCTCCAGTCCCCTGATCATCTTTGTTGCTCTTCTCTGTACTCTTCCTAGAGTCTCAACATCTTTTTTACATCGTGGTGACCAAAACTGGATGCAGGATTCCAAGTGTGGCCTTACCAAGGCATTGTAATGTGGTATTAACACTTCGTGTGATCTTGATTCTATCCCTCTGTTAATGCAGCCTAGCACTGTGTTGGCTTTCTAGGCAGCTGCACCACACAGCTGGCTCCTATTTAAGGGATTGTCCACTAGGACTCCAGGACCCCTCTCACAGTTGAGCAAGGTACCATCTATACTATACTTGTGCATTTGTTTTTTCTTGCTTAAATGTAGAACCTTACTTTGTTCACCATTGAATCTTGGTCCAGCTGATGTAAATTTCAGCTGCATATCAATCTTATGTGGCAAGACGCTTGTCAGTTCTAACACAGGCATTCTGTTGATCAGATCTTGCTTGACAAGGTTGTCTACATTGTTTTATTTACAACAAGGGGGGCGTTAGAAACACAACTTCTTGATGCTAATTAAACAAAAGCCCAAACCGAAAAGAGTGGTTAGATTTATTAGATCTGAGTGCTCTACTGTAAAGACCCAAGAGACACGCCAAGGGTGGATAACACCCCCATTGAGAGACAAATCTCTGCTTCTTAATTGCAGGAGGATTTTCTGCTTAATGAACAAGAAGGACTTCATGACATGACACAAGAAATCTGCAGCTCATTCTCTTTTTATCTTTGGCTTTGACTTTGAGATGCCTTTTCCTACTTACAGATGGGTGTTTTCATTAAACCTGAGCTCAATTCCTGACTCAGGCCTATTTCTAAGTCTTGAGGTCACCATATCACCTATGAAATAACTTGAGCTATTCATGGAATGAAGAAACATGTAAGGAACAGTTGGTGTAATTGGGTATGTCTACTTTAATGAAGAGAAGGGCGAGGGGTGACATGATAGCAGTCTTCCAATATCTCAGGGGATGCCCCAAAGTAGAGGGACTCAAGCTATTCTCCAAAGCACCTGAAGGCAGGACAAGAAGCAATGGATGGAAACTAGTCAAGGAGAAAAGCAACCTAGAACTAAGGAGAAACTTCCTGACAGTGAGGACAATTAACCAGTGGAAGAACCTGCCTCCAGAAGCTGTGAATGCTCCAACACTGGAAATTTTAAAGAAGAGATTGGACAGCCATTTGCCTGGAATGGTATAGGGTTTCCTGCCTGAGCAGGGGGTTGGATTAGAAGACCCCCAAGGTCCCTTCTAACTTTATTATTATTATTAAATAGGGGAATGTTCTCAAACTTCTCCAAAGCGCAAAGCTCTTTGTTTCTCAATATTGTTATATATATATTTCTTCAATCTGAATTGACTACCTTGGATGGTAGTTAAATATGGATCTCGTTCTCTGAGTACTAAAGCTACTTAGATGTTTGCACCCAACCTCATCATCTTCTGAAAATAAATCTTTTTGATTTATTTTTTTTTGTCAAGAAACCCTGCCTTAAAAGGAGATAAGAGTTATTACCGAAATGAAACATTTCACTTTAATATATTCATAAGCATTTTATTAAGCATTGAAGGTAAATATGTAACAATATTTGGATTCTAAACTCTATGTTGCTGATTTTAATTGTAGATGATTTGTAGTGCATTGATACAGTATATATTGGAAACAAAATACTTGATTTTTACTGTTAGATATATGCAGTGTACCTTTTACAGTTCCTCTGTTTTTGCAGACAAATGCTAATATAAAACCATTATTTTATTTTTATTTTATTTTTTATTTTAATTCCATTTATATCCCGCCCTTCTCTGAAGACTCAGGGCGGCTTACAAGCTTAGCAGTAGCCTTCATTCTATGTATATGCCTGCTTATTAGGGCTTTAAGACACTCATTAATATTTCCACCTTAATCCTCTTGCTAAAAAATGGTTGAGATTGTTGTTGTTGTTAGCTGTGAAGTCATGTCTCACCCATCGTGAACCCATGGACAATGTTCCTCCAGGCTTTCCTGTCCTCTACCATTTTCTGGAGTACATTTAAGCTCACGAATCCTGCTTCAGTGACTCCATCCAGCCACCTCATTCTTTGTCGTCCCCTTCTTCTCTTGCCCTCAACCTTTCCCAGCATTAGGCTCTTCTCCAGGGAGTCCTTCCTTCTCATTAGGTGGCCAAAGGATTTGAGTTTTAGCTTCAGGATCTGGCCTTCTAAAGAGCAGTCAGGGTTGATCTCCTCTAGGACTGACCGGTTTGATTGCCTTCAGTCCAAGGGACTCGCAGGAGTCTTCTCCAGCACCATAGTTCAAAGGCTTCAATTCTTTGGCGCTCAGCCTTTCTTATGGTCCAGCTTTCACTGCCATTCATTGCAACTGGGAAGACCATAGTCTTGACTATATGCACTTTTGTTGGCAGGGTGATGTCTCTGCTTTTTAGTGTGCGGTCTACATTTGCCATGCCTTTCCTCCCCAGGAGCAAGCGTCTTTTAATTTCTTGGCTACAGTCCCCATCTGCAGTGATCTTGGAGCCCAGGAAAATAAAATCTGTTACTACCTCCATTTCTTCTCCATCTATTTGCCAGGAATTGAGAGGGCCGGATGCCATGATCTTGGTTTTCTTAATGTTTAGTTTCAACACAACTTTTGCACTCTCCTTCTTCACTCGCAACAAGAGGCTCTTTAGTTCCTCTTCACTTTCTGTCATTAGAGTGGTATCATCTGCATATCTTATGTTGTTGATATTTCTCCTGGCAATTTTAATTCCAACTTTTGATTCATCTAGCCCTGCCTTTCTCATGATGTGCTCTGCATGTAAGTTAAATAGGCAGGGTGACAGTATACACCTTTGCCGGACTCCTTTCCCAATTTTGAACCAATCAGTGGTTCCGTGTCCAGTTCTCACTGTTGCTTCTTGACCTGCATATAGATTTCTCAAGAGACAAATAAGATGGTCTGGTACTCCCATCTCTTTAAGAACTTCCCACAGTTTGTTGTGATCCACACAATCAAAGGCTTTAGCTTAGTCAATGAAGCAGAAGTAGATGTTTTTCTGGAACTCCCTAGCTTTCTCCATGATCCAGCGTATGTTGGCAATTTGATCTCTAGTTCCTCTGCCTCTTCGAAATCCTGCCTGTACTTCTGGTAGTTCTCGATCCACATACTGCTGGAGTCTAGCTTGTAGGATTTTAAGCATAACTTTACTAGCATGTGAATGAGTGCAATGGTGCAATAGTTTGAGCATTCTTTGGCACTGCCTTTCTTAGGAATTGGAATGTAAACTGATCTTTTCCAATCCTTTGGCCACTGTTGAGTTTTCCAAATTTGCTGGCAAATTGAGTGTAGCACTTTTACTGCATCGTCTTTTAAGATTTTGAATAGCTCAGCTGGAATACTGTCACCTCCACTAGCTTTGTTGTTGCTCAGCTTTTCTAAGGCCCACTTCACTTCACATTCTAGGATGTCTGGCTCGAGGTCAGTGACCACCTCATTGTGATTATCAGGGACGTTAAGCTCATTCTTGTATAGTTCTTCTGTGTAATTTTGCCACCTCTTCTTAATCTCTTCTGCCTCTGTTAGGTCCCTGCCATTTTGGTCCTTTATCATGCCCATCTTTGCATGAAACGTTCCCTTCATCTCTCCAATTTTCTTGAAAAGATCTCTGGTCCTCCCTATTCTATTGTTTTCTTCTATTTCTTTGCACTGTTCATTTAAGAAGGCATTCTTATCTCTTCTAGCTATTCTCTGGAATTCTGCATTCAATTGGGCGTATCTTCCTTTTTCTCCCTTGCCTTTCGCTTCCCTCCTTTCCTCAGCTATTTGCAAAGCTTCCTCAGACAGCCATTTTGCTTTCTTGCATTTCTTTTTCTTTGGGATGGTTTTGGTTGCTACCTGTTGTACAATGCTGCAAACCTCTGTCCATAGTTCTTCAGGCACTCTATCAGATCTAATTCCTTAAATCTATTTGTCACCTCTACTGGATATTCAACAGGGATATGATTTAATTCATCAATTTCCTTTCTTTATCATCTATAATTAATAGAAGAACCGTGACTCAAACTAATTGCTATTTGCAGAGTAGAAAGCATCATAAGCAAAATTTTTGAAAACACTAATTTGTTTTTTTTTGTTTTCTTTTTCCCCCTTGCTTTTTGGTTTTTGTTTACAAATTTGCCTTGCATGATAGATCTTAAGACACATTTACTGAAACTATTCAAATTCTTTAAAATTGCACTTCTCACATGCCTGTATAAAATGCTCGGTGACTGATCAATCAGATAAAACAACTCTTTGAGGATGTTTGATATTAAGGCCATTAAAGAAATTCTTATGAAGCCGTATTTGGCTTTTTTTTACTATGTTAAAGTATGAGCATTTTTAGCTCAAATTCAAACTCGGAGCAAATACTCTTATTATATTTTAGAATACTTCTGAAGTATTTTTTTTCTATTTCTTTCTTTGTTGTTGTTATTTTTATTTTTGAAAGATGAACTATAAAAAGAAAAAAAAGAAATCAAGGACGAAAGTAAACTTTTTGTTCCAGTTCAACAGCCAAAAAAAAAGAGTTCGACATAGGAAAAAAGCAAATCAATGAGATATGTGGTGTTTTTCTTGTATTTTGCAATAAAATGACAGCTAACAAAGAATCAAATAAATCTCAATTTAGGTGCATTATGTGGGTCAGTAAATTGACAACTAGATTCATTATTAAAGATTGTTTGCTGATTTTTCTCAGTTTCTTGAAGAATATATTTAACGGAAAGGGCTAATTGAGCACAAATATCAATGGAATGTACAGACTTACTCTTCTGATTAAATCTGCAATATTTCTTTTATGAATAAATCCAGAGTGATTACAAAACATCATTAAAATTTCTCTAGCCTAACTACCAATAATGCTTTTTTTTTTTAAGTTCTACAAATAGGCATATATAATGACTTTTAGATTGTGGAGTAGAAAAAAATGAGATGTTTTCTTTTAAAAAATGTTATTGTATAGTGGTTATAGATTTCTCTTCTTTTATAATACTTAAGATACACTACACAGTATATATATATATATATAAATTCCATTTATATCCCGCCCTTCTCCGAAGACTCAGGGCGGCTTACAAGCTTAGCAGTAGCCTTCATTCTATGTATATGCCTGCTTATTAGGGCTTTCACACACACCCCAAGCGGCATTATTACAAAGTCAGCTTATTGCCCCCAACAATCTGGGTCCTCATTTTACCTACCTTGGAAGGATGGAAGGCTGAGACAACCTTGAGCCTGGTGGGATGCGAACCTGCACTAATTGCAGGCAGCTGGTGTTACTTAAGGAGGCATTAGCCCTATGGATCTTTGGTCATTCGGGTTTTTCCCTGCGTACAATTGAAGGTGTAGGAGCAACGTTTCGACGGAATCCCATCCATCATCCTCAGGCTGGTGGCTTCAGCTTCCTTCTTCTGGGAGAAGCATGTGGTAGTGGCTGTTTGTTCCTCTTTTTTATACACACACACACACACACACACACACACAAACACACACAGTAGTGTGTGTGTGTGTGTGAGTGTGTGTGTAACCTCCGAGACTTTAATTGATGACTTACTTATCCTCAAAGTATTCATAAGGTTCCATTTCAAGCAAATTAATAACTTTCATTTTTTCTCACTCTGCCTTCACTTTTATCTAAGTCCTCATTAAGAATCAGATTCCAACCCCCAGCTAGCATAGCTAAAGCTTTGCTGAAGTGTTAAGTTTATTTTTAGTATATTAAAAAGGCATTTGTCCATTGTTAGGGCTATAAATCAATTGCGGAAAAGGATTTTTGCTAACAAATGGATACCTTCCTTTGAGATCAGCTTAAACACTGTGACTTCTCTAAGTGTAGAAGACTGGGGATCCCAAAACTGGGCTCTTATCCAAATAAGTTTTGGATTTTTCAATTTTAAAAGGTCAGATTTATCATTCCTGTAAAATTTTAAATAATTTTAAATGCTTTTTTTCTCTCTCCTGGGTTTCAGAAAGCAAGAACTCTAAATTGCTAAACTGGTTTATTCAGCTTGTTAACACAGAATGATAATGCCTTTAACTAATAAATCACTCTCATCTAGAATAGAATAGAATAGAATAGAATAGAATAGAATAGAATAGAACAGAACAGAACAGAACAGAGTAGAATAGAATAGAATAGAATAGAATAGAATAGAATAGAATAGAATAGAATAGAATAGAATAGAATAGAATAGAATAGAATAGAATAGAATAGAATAGAATAGAATAGAATAGAATAGAATAGAATAGAATAATAGGTCTTATATTGCTTGTAGACAGTTGGTTATTTGCATATAATCCTTCCACTCCCCACCATCCAGTCAGAGCTGAAGAAGCTTCTTGGATGAGAAGCAAAACATCTTCCAAGAAAAAAACAAGAAAGTGCAGCTGCCTCCTGAAAAAGCATCTTTGGGACAACCGTGACTTGGATGATGGAGAATCTCCATA
This sequence comes from Vipera ursinii, assembly GCF_947247035.1. Classification (NCBI taxonomy): domain Eukaryota; kingdom Metazoa; phylum Chordata; class Lepidosauria; order Squamata; family Viperidae; genus Vipera; species Vipera ursinii. The sequence goes on from NC_139514.1 coordinate 116,280,284, forward strand.
AAAATCTTAGAAATTTCTATCCAGCTTGAGATACTAATGTTCAGATGTTCTTGCTTTGACAGTATCACTTGCTTTTATATGAGTCTTTAACATTCCAGTAAAGACAATACACAAGATACTATTCAACACTATGATTCAGAAGTACATTTGAAATCATGTACATGATTTCTTATTATTTCATATTATTTCCATAGTGTTCTTACTATTTCATTAAACTCCTTGAGGATCATCAAGAGTTCCTCTCAGTACATGGATATCTTTTTCAGTGGATGGTCAGAGTTTGATATACATTCAAGGTTTTGGATGTTTGAAGGAGTTCCAGTGTTCACCTACACTAGGGTTGGAAGGGACCTTGGAAATCTTCTCTCCCAACTCCCTGCCCAAGGCAGAAGACCTTAATCTATTCCAGGCAAATGGACATATCTTCAGCACTATAAATCCAAACCCAAAACAAACCTATTTTTGTTCTTGTGTCCTATTCAAGCTTCGTGAAAAGCAACGGAGAGAAAAAAAGTGTTCCTCAAGGTTCCTGACTTCCAGACCTTCTATGTTGGACTTCTGATACCAAGAATTTGGTGGACAGCTTTATTTTTACCTTTGCATTGACTCAGCACACTGCTGTTGCCTGTGCCCTTGAATTCAGACAGAAGACCCAGGGCTGATTTATGAGTTTATGAGCAAATACAACTTTTTAAGTAGTAATCAGTACCTTGGACAGCTCCTACTAACTCAATGCTTTGGTTCAAAGTGACTTCTCATGACTGGTCTTGCTGTCATTCTATGCCAGGGGTAGGCAACCTCAGCTCTTTTATGACTCATGGACCAACTCCCAGAATTCCTGAGCCAGCATAGCTGGCTCAGGAATTCTGGGAGTTGAAGTCCATGAGTCATAAAAAGCCGAGGTTGCCTAACCCTGTTCTATGCTAAGCTAGGATGAATTATGACTCCCCTCCCCAACTGTTGGTAAGTCTGTAGAGGACCTAGACTTAAATGGAAATTTTAGCAAAGCATTGCTCCGCTATTAGCCAGTAATGGGTGTCTCCTCCCATTTCTTCTGCTTTGCACCTAGACATATGTTCCTTGCTCATTAAATACATACTGTATACAGGCACACCACAATTTGCTTACACTTCTGTTTGGCATGCTACTCATTATGGCTGCCTGCTGGGGTCCTAGCAGCCAGGTGCAGAGAGCTAGGGGCAACTGGACAGTCCTTCCAATGGCAACACAAATGGAACATTGAAGTTCAAAGCTGGAAATTGCTGGTGCTTCCGCAGAATGTGTTTGCTGAAGAAAGTGAAAATCATTTTTGTGTTGCTTCATTCATTTAAAAGATCAATGTCGTGCTCATTACCATGTTGGATTATGAGCAGTGGTGGGATTCAGCTGGTTTGCATCGGTTCGGTAGAACTGCTAGCTAAATTTTGTTGAGTTCGGAGAACTGGCTGAACCCATGCTGCTTCTGGAAGTCCATTCTAGGGCTCGGAGGCCTGGAACGGCCCACCGGAAGTGTATTGATGTCACTTCCAAAACTCCATTCTAGGCCTGTTGGAGGCCTCCCAGGCCTAGAATAGCCTGCCAGAAGTGCATAGATATCACTTCTGGAAGTCCGTTCTAGGCCTCAGAGGCCTGAAGGAGGTCTCCCAGGCCTAGAATGGCCCACAGGAAGTGTATTGATGCCACTTCCGGAAGTACATTCTAGGCCTTGGAGGCCCAGGTCTGTATCCATGCAGAGAACTTGATGTTAAGGTATTTGAATCCCACTACTGAGTATAAGTAGGCACGGATAAAACACTAGCAATTAAAACCACACAACAATCATTGTAATATTATAATGAAAAGACAAAGAGATAAAAGGCAATCTTTTCATTGCTGGCATCTTCATAGATTATGGGAAAATCCTGGAAAGTTATACAATGTTAAGTGGTTAGCAGGAAGTTTCTAGACATTATTAGATCTGCATCCTCACCCAGAAGAATATAAAGTTTTAGAACAGGGATCTTCAAACTTGGCCCTTTGATGACTTGTGGACTTCAACTCCCAGAATTACTCAGCCAGGTATGTTGGCTGAGGAATTCTGGGAGTTGAAGTCCACAAGTCATAAAAGGGCCAAGTTTGGAAATCCCTGTTTTAGAATGACATTAAAAAAAACATATCTCCAGAGCATCATCCTTCTCAAGTTCTGCTCCTGCCTGAAGTTGTGGAAGAATTCAAGAACTGTTTATCTCACTAAGTCTGCTCTAATTTTGTTATCTATCATGATGGTTGAATATAAGAACTATGAGCTTATGGGATGGAAGAATTGATTTTTCAGAGACTGAATGTGTAAACACTTGAATTCTTTATTTAGGGGATTCACGATGAAACCTCTGACGGACTATTCATGATATTATGGCCTTCCTCTATTTCCAAAATATCTATCTCTACTAAGGTAATTGCTGTGTTTGATCTCTCTTAGTCTAATCAGAATCTGATTTGCAATTCAAGATGCAGGTCCAAACAAGCATTTAGCCCTGAATATTCTCAATAAATAAATAATATTCATATAAGTCTAAATAGAGACTGTTTTCTCTTATAAGTGTAAATACAGACTGCTTAAAACGGCTAAAAATGAATTGCTGATTTCTGGATATATTTTTTTTATTAAAAAAGAAGATTGAAAGTCATTTTTAAATCTCTCTTTATTGCTTTTGTGTTATTCTTCACTGTTTTACATTTTTTTATAATATTTTTCTATTTTTTCTTCTAGGTTTTATTTTTTAATCCTTGTAAAATCTTCTTTTAATAAACATCATTAAAAAAGTATGATTCACAGCAAGTGCCAGCTGACCCTGACTGACCTGAAAAGGCTTAACAGGATTGGATCTAGTAAATATTTGAATTGGAGACTCATGAAATCTCAAGGCTATAAATTAGAGAGAGAAGTTGAAACCACATCCTGAAAGAATAATGGCTGCTAACCTTGATTTGGAAGATTGGTTTTTTTTTCCTTCTCCTTCACATTTTGGTACAAAGCTAAAGGCGTTATGTATCCAAATTTTTCTATGCTTTCCCGGAAACATGGTTGTAGATAAAAATAAATCAGCCCAAAAAGTCTGCCATGATGTAGGATTAGACACTGCCACAAAGAAGAAGGGGTCAAAGCACCTGAAGGCAAGACAAGAAGCAATGGATGGGAACTAATCAAGGAGAGAAGCAATCTAGAAATTTCCTGAGAGTTAGAATAATTCACCAGTGAAACAGCTTGCCTTCAGAAGTCGTGGGTGCTCCATCACTGGAAGCTTTCAAGAAGAGATTGGACAATTTGTCCATTTGTATAGGTTGGATAGGACAAGAAAACCTCCAAGGTCCCTTCCAACCTCTGTTTATTCTGTTATCTATCAGCACCTATTAATCTTGCGTGTTAATTGAAGTCTTCAACCCCATAAAGGCTGGGAGACCAAAATGTGTGAAGAACGGCTGCAGAACGTGGGTATGACCAGTTTAAAGAAAAGAAGAAATAGGGGAGACATGGTAGCAGTATTCCAATATCTGAGGGGTTGCCACAAGGCAGAGGGGGCCAGGTTGTTCACCAAAGTACCAGAGGGAAGGACAAGAACAATGGTTGGAAGCTTATCAAACAGAGAAGGGACATGGAATTAAGGAGAAACTTCCTGACAGTGAGGACAATCAACCAGTGTAACAGCTTTGTCCCAGAAATTGTAGCCACTCCATTGCTGGAAGTTTTCAAAAAGACAGTGGACAATCACTGTCTGAGATGGTGTAGGTCCTCCTGCTTGAGCAGGGGGCTGGACTAGAAGACTCCAAGGTCCCTTCCAGCTCTATTCTATTCTATTCTATTCTATTCTATTCTATTCTATTCTATTCTATTCTATTCTATTCTAGTCTAGTCTAGTCTAGTCTAGTCTAGTCTAGTCTAGTCTAGTCTAGTCTAGTCTAGTCTAGTCTAGTCTATTCCATTTTCTACTCTACTCTACTCTACTCTACTCTACTCTACTCTACTCTACTCTACTCTATTCTATTCTATTCTATTCTATTCTATTCTATTCTATTCTATTCTATTCTATTCTATTCCATTCCATTTTCTACTCTACTCTACTCTACTCTACTCTACTCTACTCTACTCTACTCTACTCTACTCTACTCTACTCTACTCTACTCCATTCCATTCCATTCCATTCCATTCCATTCCATTCCATTCCATTCCATTTTCTACTCTACTCTACTCTACTCTACTCTACTCTACTCTACTCTACTCTGTTCTATTCTATTCTATTCTATTCTATTCTATTCTATTCTATTCTATTCTATTCTATTCTATTCTATTCTATTCTATTCTATTCTATTCTATTCTATTGACTGTTAGCTTGTTCAAACAGAAGAGGCTGGTAAACTTTGAAGGAGCATTCACTGGACCACTGTTGAAATCGGAATGTTGGACTCGTCGCTCTTTGAATACAGCAGGGAGATCCTGGCATTGTCCATATTTAGTTCAAGTCAGAAGAAGAAAGTTTCTTGGCATTTTGCAGAAGGCAGCCAACATCAGGAGAAGGCAACTTGCCATGGACCATGGATTGTTCAGCAGTGAAGCAAAAAAAGGTCCATGAAGGAGTGATTTCTCTCCTTCTCTTCTTTCTAAGTAATTAAACATGGGGTGCCTTCCTCATTCCAACAGATGATTCCACCTTCTGTCAGCTGATTTCTTTCCAGCCGAATGCTATTGTAGTCATGCCAAAGGGGACCTGCATTGTTTGACAGCTGAATTCAACCCAAACTAATTGCTGCCAGTAAAAACACAAAGCCCCAATCAGGCCAGTTCTGTTCCTGCTGATGTTCCACTGGTCAAGACTGCAAATCCTGGCTATTTATTCCTGACCATTCAATTTAGGGGGGGGGGAAGAGGGGGAAAAAATAGCAGGCAAAGAAGGCCTGGGGCTTCCTGCCATTCAAAATAATTAAGGTTGAAGTAGACTCGCGTGTATTTGAAATAGGGATCCAGATGGGCTGTCCTATTAGCAATAATGTCTCCACGTAAAAGAATTTCGGCAACAACACTCTGGAACAGAAATGGGCAAACATTTCTCTCCAAGGGCCTCTGGAGGTCAGATACCGATGTTTAGTAGGGCTAAAATAAAATAAAAAATAAATAAATAAAAATCGCTTAGAAAGGCCTCTAATGAGGAGCCCTGGTGAGGTCATTTGCAATGAGAGTGTGCAAACAGGACACAACGTTGCGTTGGGTCCAAAATGGGGAACGAGTGTTTTGCAAGAGGAAACCCGAATAATTATTCAGAGATGGATGGAAACAGGCAAAAAAAAAAAAAATGGGTCATCTGTTGCCGGCACTGTTTGTTTGTTTTTTAAAAAATTGCCAAGCTCAGCCTGACAAAAGGCAATCACTGTTTACTTTGTCATGACAAGATCCAGTTTGACAGATATCACTCAGCCGTTGACCCAAAAAAACACAAGTGGGAACATTCAGAGTCCAAAAAAAAAAAAAAAAAGGTTGAGGCAGGGTGAAAGCATCAGCAATACAAATTCTTTCTTTGTGCAACCATCCTTGGATAAATGGGATCTACTAATTTAAATATTGAAATCGATTTTCAACTGCTGACCAGTGGATCCATTTTTCATTTTGGAATATGCATTATGTTGTTCAAACAACAATGAATCCGCTGATTTGTAATTCTGCCTTTCCCACAGTCTGATTAGATGGCTGGTAGGAAAAAGAAGCAACTAGATCCCACCACCTACCTGGAAAAAACCACAAAATCCAAAATAAAAGCCACCCCCATCAGTGAAGAGATTCAGCAAACAATCATTCCCAGAGAAAAATAATCCAGATGTCCTAAGCTCTATGGTCTGCCCAAGATACACAAAGAAGGAACCCCACTCAGACCCATAGTCAGCTCCATAGGCTCACCTCTACAAAATCTAGCCAAATTTCTTGCCAAACAACTACAGCCTTACGCAAATTCCATCACCTCACACGTACAAAACTCATTCCAATTCATAGAGATAATAAGTAAACTAAACTTACAGCCCTGTGACCTACTTGTGAGCTTCGATGTCGTATCCCTCTTCACTCAAGTGCCAAAGAAGCCTTGACAGCTATCCTAAATAAATACAACCCCCAAAACACATCCTAGATCTGACCAACCACTGCCTATCTAACACATACTTCATCTACAATGGACAAAGATACAAACAAATGGAAGGAGCACCCATGGGATCACCCCTTTCACCTGTCATCGCAAACCTCTACATGGAACACTTTGAAACCCTCGCTCTAGAAAAATCCAACCACAAACCCAAACTCTGGCTCAGATACGTAGATGACACCTTCATAATCTGGCCACACGGCAAAGAAAAACTGGATGACTTCCTCACACACCTCAATAGCCTACACCCCAAAATACAATTCACCATGGAAACAGAAGCTAACAATCAACTTCCCTTCCTTGATGTCTTAGTCTACAAGAAATCCAACGGCTCCCTAGGACACACTATCTACCATAAAAACACACACACAAACCGCTATCTGAATGCACTCTCACACCACCACCCAGCACAGATCAACTCTGTAGCCAAGACACTCATCTCCAGAACAAAACACCTAGCTGACGAACAACACCTAAAAACCGAACTACACACTCTCACTAATGTACTAACAGCCAATGGATTCAAAAGAAACACGATTACCAACTTAATCCGAAGAGAGACACCCACAAAAACCCAAGACAGAGAACAAGAAAATGGCAAAGCCCTCCTCCCATACTTAAAAGGGACCACAGACAGAATCAGCAAGGTCCTCCAAAAACACAACATCAAAACAGCATTCTACACAGACAGAAAAATATCCACCATCCTAAGAAACCCCAAGGACATAATTGGGTTAGAAAACCAAGGAGTATATGAAATCCCATGCACCACCTGCCCCACCACATGCATCGGACAGACCAACAGAAGAATAAGTGCATGCATTGAAGAGCACAAAAACTCACTCAAAAAGGGAGAACAAACTTCATCCCTGGTCCAACACTTTGAAGCCACGGGACATGAAATTGATTTTAAAAAAACCAAAACTATTGCCAAAATTGAACATTTTAACAACAGAATAATCAGAGAAGCCATTGAGATAGAAAAACGCCCCCACAGTATGAACAAACGAGATGATACCTCTCGCCTACCAGCCATTTGGAAACCCACCTTGATTGACAGACGAGTCCCAACCACCAAGAATGATACCAGACCCAAACTCATGATAACATCACATGACATCACCACCACACAACCATTCAAAAAGCATATCCGAACCCACAATGATAACGAGGCACAACCACAAAACGGAAACCTAACTACAGCTGCAACATCAGCCACTTTAAACCCCTCCAAACCACACAATAAGCAAACTGACACCCACTATAAAAACATGGCACCACCACAAACACGAAGCCGAACAAAAGCAGCACAACTCACCAGCTCAGGTCTAAGGCTGGCAGCTGAGACCAGCCCATCCACTCAAAACACACCCCCACCCAATCAGAACACACCCACCATTCAAAACACACTCCCACCCAATCAGAACACACTTAATCCCCCACCCAATCAGAGCACACCTCCACCCACAGAACACACCCCCTCTGGCAGTTTAAAAAAGAGGAACAAACAGCCACTACCGCATGCAGTATGTGTGTGTGTGTGTGTGTATGTGTGTGTGTGTGTGTGTGTGTGTGTAAATTATTCAAATTGCTAATAAAGAATTTTAGGGAGGCTAATATGATCATTTCAAACTTCTTATGTTCTCATCAGTTAGTCATACCCTTTTTATCTGAGATACGAACCTGGGCTGATTATATATTAGGCAGGGACTGTGGAACAGAATTCTTTTCAACTCTTTTCAACTCCTGATCTAGTCCTGATCTATCCTTTTGGTTATTATGAGATATGGACCAATCTGGTATGCTTGAAGTTGTTTTATTTTGTATACCTGGCTCTATGACTTTTTATTTTTATTTTTAAAATGCTGATCACCAACCCAGATTCACAGAGGTCCTTCTGATGTTGGAATAGTAATGTGAGGAGAACATTGTACAAGGTAATTTCTTCTTAGTGCCTTAACAATGCAAATCATTCAGGATACAGACCTAATTAGCTGTTCTGCATATATGTTGCCTAGCAACCGGCCAGGATGACAGTCATTTTTATTTATTTATTTATTTCCCTGGCAAGGATGTTCTTGCCTCAGAAACAGAGTTAAGAGTCAACAAGTGAGTGTCAAAAAGATGCTTTCCTCTCTGAAGTCACCTGGTCAAGTTTAATTAGCAGCTATTTTTGACGATGGTCTTGGATTTTAGAGCAACACAAAACTTGTTGAGTCACTTTGCACCCTCATAGGATTGCTGATATGGGGGACAAGATCAGGAAAGGACTCTGATGAATAGTCAAATGTCAGGAGAGGCCAACTCCCACATCCCTTACAGCAGGGGTCTTCAAACGTGGCCCTTTTATGACTTGTGGACTTCAACTCCCAGAATTCCTCAGCCAGCATGCCTGGCTGAGGAATTCTGGGAGTTGTAGTCCACAAGTCATAAAAGGGCCACGTTTGAAGACCCCTACCTTACAGTATTGCCATGTCACAAATCAGGGAGAATTTGTCCATAACAACTTGCATCTCTTGCTCTGAGTCACCATTAACGGTGGTATCATGGACAAAGATGAAGTTTCCTTTGCTGTGTTTAAGAGTTTGAGGTCTCCTGAAGACCTTCCCATTCATTCTCACCCGGACAGGGATGGCGAGGCAGATTCTACCATCCCAGTCCTGAAATACATTATTCAACCTGGCAGTAAACAGGATGTTGAAGAGTGTGCTGATCACCCTGCACACAGCCCTCTTTACTGAGAATCCCTTAAGGCAGGAATGTCCAACTTTGGCAACTTGAAGACTTGTGGACTTCAACTCCTAGAATTTCCCTGCCGCTATGGAAATTGAAGTCCATAAGTCTCCAAATTGCCAAGGTTGACACCTCTGCCTACAAAGGTTCTGCATCTTCCATCAGTCTGGCTATCATGCCTACCTTCAGAATGAGTTTAGTGGGGCAAAGCCAACTTTTTACTCCATCCTCCACATTTTGCTCCTCACTCTCCTCTAGAAGTTGATGCACAGCAAAAAGTATTGTCAATGGTCCCACAACCTTTGTGAGAGACACACCATGTCTCTGCTAACAGGCCCAGCTCCAATTTAGCAAAACTCTTGTAAGTTCTTTTGCTGTGATGGAGTGCAGTGAGATTCCTCAGTGGTTATTGTGTATTTTTCAGTTAATCTTCATCTTGTAGATCTGTACGACGGATGCATCTTTAAGTCCCCAAGGAATGGTTCCTTGCTTTCAAAAGGACTGGAATAACTTGGTGGATTTCTTTGTAAACACCTGGTCACCAACTCTGCAGTTCTTCTGCAGGTATAACATCTGTCCCCTGGGACTTTGCCACTGGAACCTGACTAACAGCATTTGTGATGATTGATGGATGTGCCATGAGGCTGTTGATTTTCTTTCTCTGACTTAATGTGATGGGTTTTCTGGAGTATCACAGAGAGAGCTAGGAAACTCTCAAAAGTATTCCTCTAGCCCAAATCAGACAACTTCTCAACCTCCAGAAAATCTAAGAAACAAAGCAGAAGGTGCTAAATGTCTGTGGAGATTGAATGAACCTTTATTGTCAAAGTACAACCATGTATACATTGAGATTAGCTGAGCCTCCCTTCGTGCTCCCACCCCCCGACTCACAGTGACAACAAACCCTCCATCTTATTACACCATGTGATGTTCATGGTTGCTCCATAGGTCTTTTTTTTTTCAAGAAGACTTTCTTGTTTTGCTTTGAAGACGTTTCACTTCTCATCCAAGAAGCTTCTTCAACTCTGACTGGAAGTTGGGGAATGGAAGGATGAATATTCTTTGCTGACAGCTGGTCATTTGCCTTCTTTTGGAGAGTCGTTGAGACCACTTGGAGGTTTAAATGTGTCCTCTCTCTAAAAGAAGGCAAATGACCAGCTGTCTGCAAGGAATATAATCCTTCCGTTCCCCACCATCTAGTCAGAGCTGAAGAAACTTCTTGGGTGAGAAGCGAAATGTCTTCAAAGAAAAAGAAGCAAGTCTAGTTGCTTCATGAAAAAAACAACTTTGGGAAAAGCACAAGGTGCATACCTACCCCATATGGTACTATATGCGGTATACCACCAATACGATATATCTCTGGACCTTCTTAATATTTATTTATTTTATTTTATTGGATTAAAGGACTCAGGGCGGTTTACAGGGTATTTAAAACAAGGAATACAAAAGTTAAAAACATTTTTTTAAAAAAAATTACATCAATCCCTGAAAAAATAAAAACCCCAATTAAAATTAAAATTCTCAGCCTGGGCCAGAGAGCTCGAAGAGCCAGGTCTTCAGGTCCCAGCAAAATGAACGGAGGTCCGGGGCAGTCCTAAGCTCCACGGGGAGCTGGTTCCAGAGGGCAGGTGCACCCACTGAGAAGGCCCTCCCCCTGGGTGTTATCCACTGGCATTCTTTTACCGGCGGCACCCTGAGAAGGCCCTCCCTGTGGGAGCGCACAGGATGAAGGGAACTTGATGCCAGCAGCAGGTGTTCCCTCAGATATCCCGGACCCAAGCCATTCAGGGCTTTATAGGTCATCACCAGCACCTTGAATCTCACCTGGAGGGCAACCGGAAGCCAATGCAGCTCGCGGAGTAGAGGTGTTACATGGGAGTATCGGGAAACCCCCATCACAACTCGCGCGGCCGCATTCTGCACCAGCTGGAGCCTCTGAGTGGTCCTCAAGGGCAGCCCCATGTAGAGAGTGTTGCAGTAGTCTAAACGGGAGGTGCCAGATATCTTGCACCAATGATCAAACTGATGTAAAAGAGAATAGGTAAAAGTCAGAAACAATTTAACATTGAAGAATAGCATTTAGAGCTTAGCATTTACCAAACAAGCTTAAATGTTTAATCTGGGTATTTGCATTCTTTTTTACCTCATCAAGCTATAAATAATGTAATTATTGATACAGGATTATGGGAATAACAGGTTCAGAGGCCACCTTGCTGCATTGTTACCTTTGGTACCTTTGATCCTCTGCATAGCTCATTTCCATTCATCATTATTTATTCACCCTGTTCAGTCTGCTTTTCCAGGCAGTGGCGCAACTCACCGGCTGGACCTATTGAACTAAGCCATAATAGATGTAATACATCAATACATTTTAGCTGAGTGGCTTTAATTAGGCTTTCCTGGTCATTTCTTCGATGCAGTCAAATACTGTTGGGGTTTGGGTAAGACCAAACTTCCCGTACTGCATAAAAATTACAGTGTTCCAACAGCACACTGACAGTCCCACTGAAAGGGGAAGTGATCAACATTCATTCACAGACTGAATGGCATTTCTCCAGAGGCTAAATCTTTCCAAATTCAGCAGTCTTCATTTTCCTATTAGCCTGCACAATAGGAACACGAGCAATCTTGAATTGCCACTTTTTTTAAAAAAAATGGGGGTGTTCTATGTTTGTTTGCTGTTTTCTTTTCATCTCCAGTGAAGTTTCGAACTATAAATTATTATGAATTGCTTCCTGTGTCATTCTGTGGCTCTTCGGTGGCGGTTTTGGTCACCGTGATGTAAAAAAAAGATGTCGAGACTCTAGAAAGAGGGCAGAGGAGAGCAACAAAGATGATCAGGGTCCTGGAGGCTAAAATCTATGAAGAACAGTGGGTGGAATTGGGTATATCTAGTTTAATGAAGAGAAAGACCATGGGGTGACATGATAGCAGTGTTACAATATCTCAGGGGCTGCCCCAAAGAAGAGGGAGTCAAGCTCTTCTCCAAAACATCTCAAGGCAGGACAAGAAGCAACAGATGGAAACTAATCAAGGAGAGAAGCAACCTGGAACTAAGGAGAAACTTCCTGACAGTGAGAACAATTAACCAGTGGAACTACCTGCCTCCAGAAGCTGTGAATGCTCCAACACTGGAAGTTTTTAAGAAGAGATTGGACAACCATTTTTCTGAAATGGTATAGGGTTTCCTGCCTGAGCAGGGGGTTGGACTAGATGACCTCCAAGGTCCCTTCCAAGTCTGTTATTCTATTCTATTCTATTCTATTCTATTCTATTCTATTCTATTCTATTCTATTCTATTCTATTCTATTCTATTCTATTCTATTCTATTCTATTCTATTCTATTCTATTCTATTCTATTCTATTCTATTCTATTCTATTCTATTCTATTCTATTCTGGCTGAGGAAGTCTAGGAGTTGAAGTCCACAAGTCATAAAAGGGCCCAGTTTGAAGACCCCTGTTCTAAAACATTGCATTCTTTTGTCATCCTCATTCCTTACAAACGAAAGAAATGCTCGGATTTTTTTTTCCTCTTGCAGGAGAAGACATTTCTGTTCAAACCTCTGTGTGGGTGAAAGAGTCTTATTTTAAGTTGAAGATGTCTTTTGCCTTGTCTTCCAAGGCTCAACCATCTCCGTAGTGTCCTCTTGCTTCCCTAAGATCAATCAAAGCCGAGAAGATAATGCCAAAGAGGTAAATCTTCCCCATGTGACAATTTTTAGATCAGAGATCCAGAGATTTGTAGTGGGGGGAAAAAAGGAGAAAGCACTCTTAGCCGACTTACAGTGATAAGCTCAAAACTGCCACCAAAGTGTTTTTTTTAAAAAAAAACCCAACCTAAACTGACCAAAGAATGATCAGAAAACTGAAATAACTCATTTCACAAAATAGGATAACAGATTGCCACAGAACACAGCCTGACGTTACTTGACCTAAACTCTAGAGACAGTTCCAAGATATGAGATATGGAATCATGGCCTTAAATTGAAGGAAGGCAGAGAGTACTGGAATTTATGAAAATTCCCTTAATTCCCTGTTGGATATCAGTCCAAGAGGAGAACCAGTAACTGAGGGAGCTTCTTTAACTGGATGTATGAAGAAGAACTAAACATTTCTCTACAAGGATCATTGGATTTATTTTGTTGCACTAAGCAAAGTTTAATCTCTGTGCTCTGTCCAGCACAGTCATTTAGTGTAGGAAACCCTGAGTTGAAAAACATCAGAAGGATGATATCCAGCTGAGAAATGGTGCTTAATCTTTCCCTTATAACTTCCTTTTTTCCCCCCTTCAACATCTTATTCCCATTGCTTTTGTGGGAACACACCTAGAGCCCTTCAGATGAGACAGAATTAAGAGGATTAATAATGATGAGATAACTGCTGTAGACAATGAGTTGGTAGGGAAGGTTAAATGAGTTAACATTCCTCAATCAAAATTAATTTTCTTCCACTCAGGATGTGTGGTCCTATATTTGCCTGGCAAATATTAAATTGTAATGGACCAATTTTCATCAGGTTTTCGGAATGGGAAGTTAATATTAGTAATTTGTTTTAGGCTAAAGAGCATTGATAGCTAGACAGCTAAATAGCTGCATAGATAGCTAGATAGCAATCATTATGATAGATAAATGATAGATATCAATATGATATATATATATATATATATATATATATATATATATATATATATATATATATATATATATATATATATATATATATATATATATATATATATAAAAGAGAGAGAGAGAGAGAGAGAAATAGAGATAGGGACAAAGTGGATAGTTCATTAACCATGCAACAAAATGTCAAATATTACCATCTCAAATTCTTCCATTTCACTCTTAAACCTTATATCCTGTTTTAACATCATTATGTTCCATACCAGTCCATCTCCATTTAAAATTATGCAATGAGAAAATGCATATCAGAGTGAAATCAGAAGTTATACTAAATCAGGCTGAAGAATTCTGGGAGTAGAAGTCCACAAGTCACAAAAGGGCCAAGTTTGAAGACCCCTGTACTAAATGCTAAGAAGGGGCATGACTTCAATATAGGTCAGCTCTTTTCATTACAGAAACATCTGTCAGAAACAGTCTGGTAGCAGCTTTTCAGATTGATTAATTTTCTTAAAAGGCCTAACTCATAACTTTTTTTAAAAAAAATAAAAATCTAGAATGGTGCTACTAGACTCCTTCTGATAGAGTGACGTGGCTCTCTTCTTCTAATCAAATAACTATCTGTTCTCCAATAAAGGAGAATATTTGTAGCTCAGGTTTGAAATGAGAGGATCCTTGGTGCTCTCTGATCTGGATTGTTTTCCTGTAGATGTTTATTTTCCCAAACTAGGTAACATCATTAATGCTAGTCCAACTAGATAACATCATCAGTGACTAGCATTAATGATCTTACCTAGTTTGGGTAATGGAATGTCTGCAAGAAAACAGCCCAGGTCAGAGAGCACCAAGACCAAAGCCACCATCTCCTCCTCCTCCTCCTCCTCCTCCTCCTCCTCCTCCTCCTCCTCCTCCTCCTCCTCCTCCTCCTCCTCCTCCAACTCCTCCTCCAACTCCTCCTCCTCCTCCTCCAACTCCTCCTCCTCCAACTCCTCCACCTCCTCCACCTCCTCCTCCTCCTCCTCCTCCAACTCCTCCTCCTCCTCCTCCACCACCACCTCCTCCTCCTCCTCCTCCTCCTCTCCACACCCCCCTCCCTTCCAGCATTGATAATGTTACTAGTTGAGTAATGAAACATCTGCAAGAAAACAACCAAGCTCAGAGAGCACCAAGGAACCCACAATCCTCCTCCTCCTCCTCCTCCCTCCTTCTAGAACTGATGATGTTACCTTGTTTGGGTAATGAAACATCTGCAAGAAAACAAGCATGCTCAGATAACACCAAAATCCCACAGTCCTCCTATTCTTCCTCCTCCTCCTCCTCCTCCTCCTCCTCCTCTTCCTCTTCCTCCTCCTCCTCCTCCTCCTCCTCCTCCTCCTCCTCCTCCTCCTCCTCTCTACAAATTCCCTCCCTTCTAGCACTGATGATGTTACCTAGTTTGGGTAATGAAACATCTGCAAGAAAAGAGCCAAGTTCAGAAAACACCAAGGACCCCTATTTTCCCTCAACTGCAGGGGTGTTAACTTTGTTTTTGGAACAGCCTTTAATACCATGATGATGATGATGATGATGATGATGATTTAGACTTAGACTTATATACTGCCCTTCTCCCATAGGACCCAGGGCGGTTCACAAGGCGATTAAAACAATATAACAATACAAAAGTTAATAACAAATTAAAATAAAGTAAATTATCCTTAATTAAAATCTAAAACCCCTATAACTCTGATTAAAAACCCAATTACAATAAGTTAAAAAAAATAAAAAATCCTCAGTCCAGGCCAGAAAGCTCAAAGAACCAGGTCTTCAGGTCCCGGCGGAATGAGCGAAGGTCAGGGGCAGTCCTAAGCTCTACAGGCAGCTGGTTCCAGAGGGCAGGCGTGCCCACAGAGAAGGCCCTCCCCCTGGGTGTTGCCCACTGGCAATCCTTTGCGGGTGGCACCCTGAGGAGGCCCTCCCTGTGGGAGCGCACAGGACGAAGGGAACTTGATATCCCGGACCCAGATACCAGAAACATCCCAGTATTTACTTCCCCTGAAAGAGAATAGACTGCGGTGGAAAAATTCTGCCTTCCTTAAAATAATTCAAGTGTTCAGAGTTAAGTTCTATTGATTTCGAAAGAGTTGTGTTCCACGCATTACGCCTGGGATCATAAATGTTAAAAAAGAACCATTTTCCCCCCTTGATATTTCCCTGCAGCCAAGATCACACACCCTAGCCTTCCATAAGTTATCAAATCACCTTCTCTCTACGGAAACACCCCCCCTCCTTATCATAGACTATTTCCAAAATATTAATGGCACCCAAGGTTCAAATGGAAGAAGAAATCCCAAGAATAACCTCTCTACTATACATATTAGGTGGGGACAGCCAATTTCCCCTGACCTTGATCCAATTTAAGTGGAATACGCAGCCGTGGGGATTGATACCAAGCTAAACACCCAAGTTAATCACAAACTTTCAGCTATCAAACTGCAACGGGGCTCCAACCAATATGGGACTTTTGCATTTAATAGATTGCAACTCTATTTGCTGCCAACTGATAGCAAGTTTGGCTAGTTGAATGATGTATTTCCAGAGAGAAGATGTTTTAGGAGAAACTTGCGGCTGTCGGGGGGAAAAAAATATTTATTCAAACTAAGTTGCATGGCTGACAGAGGTAATTTTCAGAGCTCTTGAAATGCAGCTGACCCTTTCCTAATCAAACCTCCATTTGTATTCTGTGACAAGTGGTGTGGCTCGTGGCTCCGAATGTGAAACACTGCCATTATCTGTTGGAGAAATTCACAACGGCAACTGCGAGCAAACGCATGGGCCGCAAGATATAATGAAGGAAGGGAGATACAGTAGCCAAAAGCCTATGAAGTGCCGAGCACATAAACAATAATGATAACAGGTTATTTAGACAGTTCATAAAATTCCAGGCTTCTTGAGATGCGGACAGCCTGCTAACTAAATCAGTTTTCTTACAAACACATTTTTTAATCCTGTTTCCTTATGCCTTAGAACAAATCCCATCCAGTACCTATGAATGGAAAATGCCATGAAAATGCAGTGATATATATATATATATGAAGGGACGCGGTGGCTCAGTGGGTTAGGACGCTGAGCTTGTCGATCAGAAGGTCGGCAGTTTGGCAGGTCGAATCCCGAGTGCCGCGTAACACAGTGAGCGCCTGTTACTCGTCCCAGCTTCTGCCAACCTAGCAGTTCAAAAGCACGTAAAAAATGCAAGTAGAAAAATAGGGACCACTACAGTGGGAAGGTAACAGCGTTCCGTGCGCCTTTGGCGTCTAGTCATGCCGGCCACATGACCACGGAGACGTCCTCGGACAAGCGCTGGCTCTTTGGCTTTGAAACGGAGATGAGCACCGGCCCCTAGAGTCAGAAATGACTAGCACACACGTGCGGGGGAACCTTTACCTATATATATATATATATATGTATATATATATGTATGTATATGTATATGTATATGTATATGTGTGTGTATACACACACACACACACACACACACACACACAGTATGTAGGTCTTGGCGTATTTGGGTCTTGAGAGTGTCTTGGTGACGTTTCCACGAGGTCCCACTCATCATCTTCAAGCTTTGATTATAATCCAAACAACATTTTTTCCCCCCTTCACATTATTCCCAATAAGGATGTGTGCTAAACTCTGATCCAACTTATCTAGTCTGACAACTCATTCAAAATGAAGATCATCCTTCGGAAATGAAGGATGACAGCAGGGTTGAACACTTCCTATAAAAACTTGTCTGAAACATTAAGTCAAATCTGGGGAAATTACAGAAACATTTCCCTGTTTTTGCATTGTTGTTGTTGTTGTTTTCCCAAATGATCCCTTTCAAAGACATTAATTGTCCTGAGTTTTGAAATAGGATGCTATTCAAAGCAAAGAAGAAGAAGAAAAAAAATGTGTTACAAATCATTTTAGTAAAGAAATAGAAAAGGTGGGAGATCTAGCCGTGGCTATTGTTGATGCAATAAGCATGAATTGACCAAAGTAAGCAAACATATAAAGAAAAGGAAAAGTTGATTTAATTCAATGTACAGGGGGGGAATGTTGCATTATATCAATTTTCAGCATGAGAGCTGGGCTGTTGTAGTGTGCCTAATCACACTTAGCCAAATAAAATCTCCAATTAATTTTAATTCAACTCAGTTCAATTCAGTGACGCACGGAGGGGACAGCAGAGCTGAAATCCTTTGTCACTTCAGAAACCCAATGGTTAGTTTCTAGGCTTTAGTTAAATTTGCTAAAATAAATTCTATGTATTGTTAGAATAATAGCTGAAATCATTATTGTACTTCATCATTTCAGCCCTAGAGACTTTACCTCTGTGGCTGGGAAGCAGAGTAACAGAATAACAGAGTTGGAAGGAACCTCTTCATCCAACTCTTTCCTCAAGCAGGAAAGCCTATAAAATTTCAGACCCGGTGATGAATGAATGAATGAATGAATGAATGAATGAATGAATGAATGAATGAATGAATCTTTATTGTCAAAGTACAACTATGTATACATTGAGATTAGCTGAGCCTCCCTTTGTGCTTAGATAAGTCCCCTGACTGGCATCTAAATGTGACTCAAGTTGGCCAATCTCCTGCTTTGGTGTTCTTTTGCTGGAAGAGGCAGGGGGGAAATGTAATTTTCCAATCTAATATATTATACAGGATCGTGGTAGGAGCAGCATTGTATTCAAATAAATGTATTCACCACCCTTTTACAGCATTCATTGAAGGAAGAATGGACTAGCAAGAAAAGAAAAGAAAAGAAAAGAAAAGAAAAGAAAAGAAAAGAAAAGAAAAGAAAAGAAAAGAAAAGAAAAAGTAAAAGTAAAAGAAAAGACCAGAACAATTGTCAGAATCCATTTATATCATATTCATAAATGGAATGTTTCAAACATTATTCCATGGATTCTGCCATCTCCCGAAGAGAAGAGAATGGATGTGTATTGAACCTGTATTAGGCATTTCAAAGGAAAGGAGAAGCCTTTTGAACTGGGGAAGCAAAAGGGGGGGGCTAGCATCTGGCTTTTGTCACGGAAGACAGCAATAAACATGAAGGGTCCTAAGTTCCTTTTTCCCACGAGATGGATGATACAAGAGAAAGGATGGGGGACTGACCAAATGGGGTTAAGGGGGGTTAAGCCAGGAACTCTTTATAAGGGTTTACTTCATGGGATAATATTAAGTCCTGTCTCTTTTCCTACAACCAAGCATGTCATAGTAAAGATTCTTTTTGGAATAGATTTGACTCCAAGAATTTTGTCTTCCTAAGACGTGGTTTGGGGTGGGTCCTGACAGGCATCCTGGTAGATTCAGTTACAATTCCAATGAGTTGAGAAAGATCTCTTGAGTTTTTGAGAAAGCAGAGGTAAGTTAAGGGATTCCATTTAAGAAATATTTCTCTGTTGTACTGACCAAGCTGAACCATTGCTAGATTTCAATGCGATTTCAATGCCATCAAAAGACATTAAGGACTATGAATGAGCGTTTTCTTTCTACAAAATCTCTTGCTAAGTTGTTCAGATGTTTAGTACAATGGACAAATGTTCTATTTGTCCATCTATGCATCCATCCACCCACTAACCTAGCCATCCATCCATCGATCCATCGATCCATCGATCCATCCATCCATCCATCCATCCATCCATCCATCCATCCATCCATCCACCTTAGACTAAGTCTATTGTATTACAAAATGGGATCTTTTATCTCACTTCTTCCATCAGTCACTTCTTCCTTTCTCCCTTTTTGACACCACATTTTTCAATCTCCTTTTTACCCCCCTCTTTCCTTCTCCTTTTCATCCTTTGCTCTTCAGGCAGATACAGAAACAGCTGGATTGACTGGGCCCTTGATTCCTCGGGACTCCCCTTATGTTTGCATGTGTTTCTGTGCATAGACAATGCAGTAAGGTATATGAAATGTTTGGAGGTAACAATAAGGTCTGAAGCAACCATTCTTCCCGCAGTAATACTGTATTTATTCATCTAGTTCTGCTTTGCCTCGTGTTCAATCCTGTTCAGTTGCAGGGAGTGCCCGGACAGGAAGGACCCTGTGGTTTTCTTAGCAAGTCTGTGGAGGTTGTCCATCACCCAGGTCCATGGTTATCCCAAAGGTGCTTTTCTGGGAGGCAACTGGACTTTCTTGTTTTTCTTTGAAGATGTTTCGCTTCTCATCCAAGAAGCTTCTTCAGCTCTGACTGGATGGTGAGGAACAGAGGAATTTATACTCCTTGCAGACAGCTGGTCATTTTCCTTCTTTCAGAGAGCTGTTGAGGCCATTTAGAAGTTTACCTGTGTTCTCAGGGTCACCTGAGTGGTGCAAGTGGGTGTGGAGACTTCTTGGCGGCAGGACGTTTTCTGCCCTGGGTCCCTTCATGATTGAAGACAGACACAGGCTGTTGGGGATGAGTCAGTGTGGTCTGCATCTCATACTGAAGCGCAAAGGGGGTTCCTGTAGTCTGCAATGTTTTCTGGAAATCCGTTCATACTCCGGCACCATTCGAAGGGTGTTCGTCCCAAAGGGCATGGTTGAGCTCCGGACGGCGCCCGATCTTCGTTCCTTTTGCCACGATCTAAAAACATACTTGTTCGAGCAAGCCGGCCTGGCCTGAGGGGGGATTGGTGGGGGTTTTATTATCTTTTTATTGGGGTTTTTTATTATGTATTAACTGTATTTTTAATGGGCATGTATTTAATTACTTTTTAACTTTTGTAATTCTGTGTTTTATTCTTGCCCTGTACACCGCCCTGAGTCCTTCGGGAGAAGGGCGGTATAGAAATATTAATAAATTAAATTAAATTAAATTAAAAGTCTATGGAGATTCTCAATCCTCCAGGTCATGGTTGTCCCAAAGGTGCTTTTTCAGGAGGCAACTGGACTTTCTTGGTAAGGTTTTTCAATGGAAGGAGGCCATTGACCTCCTGTTCTGTACCAGCTTACTACCGGCCCTGCAGAAAAGGCAGGGACAACCCCTTTACAAGAAGGCAAGAGGCTGGAACTAAGCCTGCCAAATTTATTAACATAAAACAGAGCAAACAGAGACACAAACCATGAAACAGGAGCTATTCAAACGGTTGCCTTCAGCAAACCATCCCTCCCACACATTCCCCTTTTAAAACAGTTCAAGGCGTGGCTTCTCTCTGCCTCCTTCCGAGGTGCCCCATTGCCTTCCTCTGTTTACTCCTGATTGACTGCCTCCTGCGTCGGGTGTCCTTGAACAGGGCCAGCTGTGGGTCATCTTCATCCATGCTGTCAGGCTCACACAGCTGGGTCTGCATTGTAACCAGATGGGAGGGGCCTGGCTGAGGGCTCTGCGGAGCCTCAAGGCTATTCTCAGCAAGCTCTCCAACACCCCCCTCCTCCTCCTCTGAGTCATCCGACCCAACTGCCAAACCCACAGGCTGACCCTGAATCACAACACCTCCTTCCTAGGAGTGAAAGAGAAAGACTGGCCCAAGATTACTCATCTGGCTCTGTATCCAATGCAGGACTAGAACTCATAGTCTCCCTATTTCTGGCCTTAACCACTACACCAAACTGGATCTCATGTGGCTGGCATGTATTCCTTATTGTCACCCAGAAGAGCTTTCCTTGGGACTTATTTCCAAGTTAATCTCTCTATATATTTGCTCCTTTAACCATAGAAATTTGGAAACTTTTGCTAATTTGCTTTGCTTCAATCAAAAACGATCGAGATGGAGAATTTGTTTCCCTGTGCAACCACCCCTCTGCAAGATTCATGTTGGGTGATCTTAAGCAAAGTTCTACATCTCGGCCGAGATAAAGTCATACAGTTTTTGTTGTAGCTGCAGATAAAAAAATGAAACAGCTGATGGCAAATCTAAGACCCACTGACACACCAGGTTTGTTGCCAGAGGCATTTCAATGAAGCCCAAGCAAGAAAAAAATAATAATATCTGAATCATTTTATAGGATTCTTGTTTTACTGCTTCCTGTAGACTTTTCATATCATTTTTTTTTTCGCTGTGGGAAGGAAATATCAAGATTGTGCCAAACAATATATTCAGTTTTCAGGGTGTTTTTTTTAAAAAAAGCAAAGATTAAACTCTGAAAGTTCTGATAAAGCAGCAGCATGCTACTTGGGCCATCAGCCCAAAGACCTGTCAGATAGCGAGAGGTTTGTTGAAACTGAGACACTGCCTTAGGGGGAAATATATATAACATCTGGCAAAAAAAAAGCTAAGTTTACTTATTTCTGAAGAACCTGCTGTTTAGTCAATTGAGATATTGATGGGTAACTCTAGCAGGTAGGAGAAGCTACCTGGAGGAAATAGCAGGCAAACTCTATTAAAAGGGGGGGAAGAACCTGCAAAATAAGAATTTGATCAGGGATGGACAAACTTTTGGAAGAGTTTGCCCATCCCTGGTAAAAAAAAAAAAAGACTTTCTGGAACGAATCAAAGAGGGAAAGGATTGTCTCAGAGGAATTATCTTTAGGAAGTCATCCCAAAGGTGCTTTTTTTTTTCCCCCAGGAGGCAGCTGAACTTTCTTGTTTTTCTTTGAAGACCTTTCACTCCTCATCCAAGAAGCTTCTTCTTCAGCTCTGACTGGATGGCGGGAGAACGGAAAGATCGTTAGGAAGTGACCGGTTTTAGGCTTTCTCTTTGGCCACCAGTTTTCAAAGCTGTGGCCCTTAAGCTTAAAAGCTTTGTGTGCCTTTAGAGTGGGACATGGTGGGTTAGGGGAAAAAGGACCCAGCAGTCCTAGGTTGCATCAAGAGAGAAATAGTTTCAAGATCACGTGAAGTTATAGCACTGCTCTATACTGCCTCGGTGAGACCACGTTTAGAATACTGTGTCCAGTTCCAGTCACCAGAAGACAAAAAAGACATTGAACAGGGGTGTCAAACTCAATTTCATTGAGGGCCGCATCAGCATTGCCATTGCCCACAGGGGGCCGGGTGGGTGTGGCCTGGGTGGGCGTGGCCTACTGGGTGGGCGTGGCTAAAGTGCATATGGACTTCTGGGTGGGCATGGCCAGCTCTCCATCGTTGGCATCAAGGGTGCCTATGGGGGCCTGGGCAGGAGTGGGACAGATTTGAGGGTCTCTGGCAGAAGGAGGGTCTCTGGGCCAGGGCCAAGGCAATGGGGGCCGTTCCCTCACTGTTTCCAGGATGGCTTCGTGGGCCACATGAAACCACTTCGTGGGCCGGATCTGGGCCCCCGGGCCTTGTGTTTGACATGTCTGCCCTAGAAAGTGTGCAGAAAAGAGCAACACGAGATGGTAAGTGGGTCTAGAGGCTAAATTTAGAGAATTAGGTATGTCTAGTCTAATGAAGAGATGGACTAGGTTTTCATGATGGCAGTCTTCCAGCACCTGAGGGGCTGTCATAGG
This sequence comes from Vipera ursinii, assembly GCF_947247035.1. Lineage (NCBI taxonomy): Eukaryota > Metazoa > Chordata > Lepidosauria > Squamata > Viperidae > Vipera > Vipera ursinii. The sequence goes on from NC_139514.1 coordinate 116,303,182, forward strand.
GAAGACAGGGTTGATGTGTCCTCCAAATCATCTGAGGGCAAGAGATGAAATAATGGGTGGAAGATCATTAAAGAGGCATCCAGCAGCTCATGTTCAAGCGCCATTTTACTGATGTACTCCTGGATACATATATGCAGAACTCCCCCAGACATGCTGCTAAATCATCTTAAAGAATGTCTCTTGGGGATCTTAAAAGAGGAGAACTTCTCATTTCCAAAATTGCTGTAAAGTCCCTATTATTATTGAGACTCTAGAAAGAGTGCAGAGAAGAGCAAAAAAGATGATTAGGGGACTGGAGGCTAAAACACATAAGGAACAATCACTAGAATTGGGTATGTCTAGTGTAGTGAAAATGAGGACTAGGGGTGACATGATAGCAGTGCTCCACTATCAAAGGAGCTACCACAAAGGAGTCAAACTATTCTCCAAAGCATCTGAAGACAGGACAAGAAGCAATGCATGGAAACTAATCAAGAAGAGAAGCAACCTAGAACTAAGGAGAAAATGCTTCACAGTGAGAACAATTAATCAGTTGAATGGCTTATCTATGGAAGTTAGGGGTGTGCCATCATTGGAGGTTTTCAAGAAGAGATTGGACAACCATTTGTCTGGAATGGCATAAGGCTTGAGCAGGGGGTTGGAGTAGAAGACCTCAAGTTCCCTTCCATATCCACCATTGCTAATCTGGAAAAAAGATTGCATGATAACATTGAGAGACACTAGATATTCCACACAGATAGAAACATGCTCTTTTATTGACAGAACCTCTTGAGATGGACTCCAAAGATCTTTGTCATTCAAGGATTTGGGTCATTAATTTTAAAGTCTCTTTTTGTATCCTTGTGGAAGCTATTGTCATATGACAGAAGATAAAGCTGCCCCCCCCCCAAAAAAAAAGAGAAAATGCATTTGGGAATCTGAAAAGCAAAATACCTATTGAAATGATTTGGTCAGCTTCCCTGCTGGCTAATTTTGGAGAAGCAGTAATCAATGAGAATTGAATTCTTTAGGCCACGGTAGGGGGAAAAAATCAGAATTATCTTCTCCCTAAAAAAAAATCACAGATTTTATTAAGACTTAATAGATATCCTGGGTGTTTAGTTACACAATCACCTATCCAAAGTTTCTGGAGAAACCCTCGTCTTTGGCTTTTTCCAACTTCTGATTAGAATTTCAAGTTTCATCAAGGCTGAAGCCTACAAATCAATTAACGTGGGATATTATGATGCCGGCCAATTTAATTCTATCGACTGCACCAGAATAAAATCTCCTGAAGAACAATAGCTTCACTTCTGATTGTTCCTGGATTCTTCACCATCGGTTAAAAAAAACATAAGCTCCCTTGAGTTAAGCTCAAGATCTGTTGACTTCATGGACATGGCTGTGATGTTTTCTTGGCAATAATAAAAAGCACAGATTTGTCCTAGCCTTCTTCTTCCTCACTGATTTAAGGCGTAATCTGACGCCACGGATTTGTTATTTCAATGCGAACCTACATCTATGTAAGAATTATAAGAGGTCCTGTCATCCTCCTCCACAGACTGCTTTCATCTGTAATAGCATTTCCCCTGAAAGCATCTGTCTAATATGACATTTGATTCTTTCCCCTTTTCAAATTTAAATCAGAAATATTTTTACCATGATAAAGCTCTACATAGATTCCACAGGAAAGCATTTCGCCCCCCACCCCCCATTTTGCTATTCTTAGGGGGGGAACATTCTTTCATGAAAATAGACACATACCTAATTAGTCATTTTTTATCTTAATTTGCACCTGAGAATATTATTGTGAAAAGGGATACGTCAAGCCCCATTTGGCTTATGAGCCAAGTTACCAAACTGATGCATGTGGCTACAGCCTACTTTATAAAGACCCATCGTGACAATAGTAGATAATTGGTTTTTTCGTTATGCTTATTATTTTAATAATGCATCGATCAGTTTGACCTTTAAGCAAGTAAGTTTCTAAAAAAAATCTTAACTCTGCAGATTTGGGGGAAAGTATATTTAGCTAAATGTAAATAGGAGAATGGTGTGGCGGTGGGTTTGCCTCAAGCCTTTTGACAAAAAGATACCGGAAGAAAATATATGCAGAATATGTGTTAAAATGCTCTGCAGGCTCAAGTGATGAGCAAGAGGAATGATAAATGGCGGGACTACCTCCTAGGGACATGATGGGAACGTTGACCTTGGTTAAATGGGAAGAGGGACAACAAGCATGATTTGTTCTGTTTGTGTTACAATTTTTGACAAATGATTTAAGGATCAATAAAAGCCATCCCTTCAGAGAGACCCCTGCGGCTTGTCACAATTCAAGACAAATTCATGCAAGGTAGAAAAGGGACTTTGGTTAAGAGAAGGTCAAGGGTTGCCTCCAAAGCTGACATTTCTGCACACTCATTCACTAAATAGGGCTGCACAATAGAGAAGCCAAATGATTTCAGATTGGATCAGAAAGAAGCTTAGTTTCAAAGTATGACTGAAAAGATCTAGCTGTGGTTAGGGAGTCAGGGAAGACAGCAAACATGCTGAATCTACATCAGAGCCTGGTGATGTTTTTTAATGCAACTTTTAAGCATCTGCTGAGGAACCAAATGTGGGTCAATAAACAGAAATACACATCAGTTAAGATGGAGGTGCTGATGGAACATAATTGTTTAGTTCTTCTTGATGGATACCAATGTATTTTGAAAGAAGAGCAACAAAGATGATTGGGGGACTGGAGGCTAAAACATATAAGGAACGGTTGCTGGAATTGGGTATGTGTAGTTTAACGAAAAGAAGGTGAGGGGCAACATGATAGCAGTGTTCCAATATGTCAGGGGCTGCCCCAAAGAAGAGGGAATCAAGCTATTCTCCAAAGCACCTGAAAGCAGGACAAGAAGCAACGGATGGAAGCTAATCAAGGAGAGAAGCAACCTAGAACTAAGGAGAAACTTCCTCACAGTTAGAACAATTAATCCATGGAACAACCTGCCTCCAGAAGTGGTGAATGCTCCAACACTAGACGTTTTTAAGAAAAGACTGGACAGCCACTTGTCTGAAATGGTATAGTGTGTAATGGTATAGGGCAGGGAGTAGGCAACCTTGGCTCTTTTTTTTTAATCCCATTTTAAATCCTGCCCTTCTCCGAAGACTCAGGGTGGCTTACAATGTAAGAAGCACAAATCAATGCGCTTAGCAATAGCCTTCATTCTATGTATATGCCTGCTTATTAGGGCTTTCGACCCCCCACGGGGCATTTTTTTTTACAAAGTCATCTTATTGCCCCCAACAATCTGGGTCCTCATTTTACCTACCTCGGAAGGATGGAAGGCTGAGTCAACCTTGAGCCTGGTGGGACTCGAACCTGCACTAATTGCAGGCAGCTGGTGTTACTTAAGGAGGCATTAGCCCACTGCTCCACCAAGGCTTTTATGACTCGTGGACTTCAACTTCCAGAATTCCTGAGCCAGCATGGATCAGCTTGGAAACTCCCTTTCCCCTCAGCATGGCTGGCTCAGGAATTCTGGGAGTTGAAGTCCATGAGTCATAAAAGAGCCAAGGTTGCCTACCCCTGGTATAGGGTTTCCTGCCTGAGCAGGGGGTTGGACTAGATGATCTCCAAGGTGCCTTCCAACTACTATTACTACTACTACTACTACTACTACTACTACTACTACTAATTATTATTATTATTATTATTATTATTATTATTATTATTATTATTATTATTATTATTATTATTATTATTATTATTATTAGACACAGCTAGAAGCATTTCTTCTGTAGCATGGAATGTTTCCTATGAATTTTGAGTGATATGTAATTATATCCTTGGAGCAGAATGGTAGCCTAGAGGTGAAGAAGTTCACTTCCCGTTTGGAAGGTTTAAGAGTTCAATCCCAGGCAGCGGCAGATATTTCTCTCTCAGGGCGCAAAGAGAAAATATCTGCTGCGAATCCCACATAGGCATCAGGAAGGGCATCCAGCCAGTAAATGCTCATCTCCATTCAGTTACTCCAACTCCACCGCAAATAAGGGGATTAAAAGGTCATAAAAAGAAAAAAAAAATGTAACCTGTATCCTTTCTGGAATATGGTACTCCAGTCTCAGTTATCCAGTTTTGCACAACTTCTTTATTATTGTGTTTTTGTTATTAGTATTAGGTTGCCTCTGAAGCAACTCAGAAAGTAGGGACAAGACTGTGAACTGAAATTAGAACTGGGGATGCTTAAACACAGGTGTAACCTTCAGAGCTGGTTGGAAATTGTAATATTTATATATTTAAAAGTCTTTTTTCCCCATACTGTCAGAAAGTTTGTTTGACTCCATGTAATGCCATGTAAGATCCATCTTCAGGTTACGTTGGCCGTGTTGAGATTAGCAAAATGTTGTGACTACCAGGTGAGAGAAACCCATGATGGTTTTCAAATGAAATGAAAACCACAGAACAACTGCTCATGGTTCTTATTTATTTCAAGGCAGAAATTGACAGGTTATTGAAAATTAGCCATCCAGGACCTATCTCTTGGCCAAGAGAAAGATGTTGGATCGCAAATTTTCAATGAACTATTGAATTCTGCCTTGAAATAAACCTTAATGGAAAGAATATTTACAAACAACATCAAGTGCATGTTAAATGTGTGAAATATTATTCCCTGGCCCCATATTGTTATTCGAAATACTTGTAAATGTGCTGCTTATTATAAATATAGAATAGGTTAAAAGAGATAGATAGATAGATAGATAGATAGATAGATAGATAGATAGATAGATAGATAGATAGATGATAGATAGATGATAGATAGATAGATAGATAGATAATAGATAGATAGATAGACAGATAGATGATAGATAGATAGATAGATAGATAGATAGATAGATAGATAGATAGATAGATAGATAGATAGATAGATAGAGATAGATAGATAGATAGATAGATAGATAGATAGATAGATAGATAGATAGATAGATAGATAGATGGGATTCAGCCAGTTTGCATCAGTTCATCAGAACTGGAACATATTTTTTTTGTTGCCCAGGCCCAGAATGGAAGCAATATCCACATACAGTAGAGAACTGGTTGTTCACGTATTTGAATCCCATCACTGGATAGATAGACAGATAGATAGTAGATAGATAGATAGATAGATAGATAGATAGATAGATAGATAGATAGATAGATGATAGATAGATAGATAGATAGATAGATGATAGATAGATGATAGATAGATAGATAGATAGATAGATAGATAGATAGATAGATAGATAGATAATAGATAGATAGATAGATAGATAGATAGATAGATAGATGATAGATAGATAGATAGATAGATAGATAGATAGATAGATAGATAGATAGATAATAGATAGATAGATAGATAATAGATAGATAGATAGATAGATAGATGATAGATAGATAGATAGATAGATAGATAGATAGATAGATAGATAGATAGATAGATAATAGATAGATAGACAGACAGATAGATGATAGATAGATAGATAGATAGATAGATAGATAGATAGATAGATGATAGATAGATAGATAGATAGATAGATAGATAGATAGATAGATAGATGGGATTCAGCCAGTTTGCATCAGTCCATCAGAACTGGAACATATTTTTTTTGTTGCCCAGGCCCAGAATGGAAGCAATATCCACATACAGTAGAGAACTGGTTGTTCACGTATTTGAATCCCATCACTGGATAGATAGACAGATAGATAGTAGATAGATAGATAGATAGATAGATAGATAGATAGATAGATAGATAGATAGATAGATAGATAGATAGATGATAGATAGATAGATAGATAGATAGATAGATAGATAGATAGATAGATAGATAGATAGATCATAGCAAAAAGATATTTCAAAATTAAAAATACCATCTCACATGGGCTGTTCCTAAGCCTGAGTACCCCATTCAGAACAAATTTCTTTTCATTTTCTTATCTAGATGCATAATTTTACATTTCTCCCTGTTAAATGTCATTCTACTCATCCACAAATTTTAAAAAGCAGGCAAGCATTCTTAGCAAATCAAAAGGAACACACGTATGTGCAAACACAGACACTCCAATCTGCACAGACCAAAATGTTCACCTCTCCAAGATGGAAAAGACATTTTATGACCCAATCTGACCTTTGCAAGAGATGATTCATCCACAAGGCTGTCACTGGTCTAGAGAGGCCTACAAATGCCCACCAAGTTCCATTGGTGTGCCAAATCCATTACAATCTCCATTCCGGTCCATTTGAATTGCTCTTTTTATTTGTCCGTATTCTGTACTGCCTTCGTTATAAAGCAGATTTTCTCAGCTGGGTTTTTATTATTCAGGAATGCCAATAACCATCTTCTGGAGTCAATCTGAAAATTGTGCTCTGGATAGAGAGGTATTATTTTTATTTTTTTTAATGTCACATATTGAATGGCGCTGCTGTTTCCTCTTGATTCTTGCGACTCACATATATCTCCCAGACAAGAAACATTTAAACCATATCCATCAATTACTTGTCAAAGTAAATTGTCCAGACTTCTGTTTCCATCTTCTCTTTCAGGGACAACATGCATCTGTTATATAAATGCTTGTCAGTTAAGATCCAGGGAAAGTATTTATATAGCTGCAAAAGGACATTCCCCCCAAAGTTAGCCTTTTGGTTTATTTAGGATCCTTGAATTAATTTTCAGTGTATATATTTCACTACCTACTGGGTAGCTTCAGGATCTGGAGATGTGCAGATTGCAAAAGAGAAAAGAAACGAAGAGAAGATTTTCTTTTCCTTTTTCTTTTGAAAGGTGGATGTAAGAGACGAATAAGCTGATCTGGAGGACGGGGTTAAATACATCATTATTATGACCCTTGACTAGGGCCCATTTAGCTTGACTATTAGTCAACCAGATTCTTTTGTATAGTAAAGGTAAAGGTAAAGGTTCCCCCGCACATACGTGCTAGTCGTTTCCAACTCTAGGGGCCGGTGCTCATCTCCGTTTCAAAGCCGAAGAGCCAGCGCTTGTCCGAGGACGTCTCCGTGGTCATGTGGCCGGCATGACTAGACGCCAAAGGTGCACGGAACACTGTTACCTTCCCACCATAGTGGTCCCCATTTTTCTACTTGCATTTTTAGGTGCTTTCGAACTGCTAGGTGGGCAGAAGCTGGGACGAGTAACAGGCGCTCACTCTGTTACGCGGCACTCGGGATTCGACCCGCCAAACCGCCGACCTTCTGATCGACAAGCTCAGCGTCCTAACCCACTGAGCCACCGCGTCCCTTCTTTTGTATAGATAGCATGAAATAAACTTTCAGTGCTTTGAACTTAACTTCTCTTCCTGGTTATTTGGTTCCTAATGGCGAAGTTAAAATCTTTAAAATCAACAACAACAACAGCAAACAAACGAACAAATAAAAGATAAGCAAACTGGGTGGGCCCCTATTATTTGTGATTTTACCACACTAAAATGAATAGCAATATCAACCTTTCCAAAGATACTTCTACGGCCAGTTGAGAATTTATTAGTGTTCTGTTCTGTTTTGTTTTGTTTTAAAAATCAGTGCCTGAGACAGAATTTAAAAGCAGAACAAATGAGATGATTTTTGTCACTTGTCACGAATAGATCAGCAAAGGTGCTCACAATTAACAAACTAGAAAGTACATATTTGGCACTGTTCCATGCCTCCTCCTTCTTCTCTGTTTCTGTTTCTCAAAAGAGCATTTGGGGAAATGATTGACAGTGTAAAAGCTCTGAACTTCACAGCTAATGAACTGAAGAACTAAAAAAAAAAAGAGAGAGAGAGAGAGTCAAGTTTTCATGATGGAACAAATGCAATTCTAACATGGCCGTAACTTCAGTAATGAAAAGAAAGGGAGAAAGTCATTTGCATAGCTGGTTTGTTCATTCTTCTCTTGAGAATTTAAATAAGTATTAATTAAGCAGTCAGGGCTTCCAATCCAGAGTTCTTAGAACTATCTTTCAGAAGAGAGTGGACCGCCACTCTTTGTGCTTGCCTTCATTTTTTCCCAGCTTCTTGAAAAAAAGGGGGAAGATGGGGAAAGAATCAGGAAAAAAAAGAAACCAGTTATAAGCCACTATTGTCTGTCTTCTACTATCAAGAGCCTCCTCTTTTCTCCTAAGGTAAAGGTGCTAGTCATTTCCGACTCTAGGGGCCAGTGGTCATCTCCGTTTCAAAGCTGAAGAGCCAGCGCTTGTCCAAGGACGTCTCCGTGGTCATGTGGCCGACATGACTGGACGCCAAAGGCGCACAGAACGCTGTTACCTTCCCACCGGAGTGGTCCCTATTTTTCTACTTGCATTTTTTACGTGCTTTCGAACTGCTAGGTTGGCAGAAGCTGGGACGAGTAACAGTCGCTCACTCTGCTACGCGGCACTCGGGATTCGACCCGCCAAACTGCCAACCTTCTGATCGACAAGCTCAGCGTCCTAACCCCACTGAGCCACCGCATCCCTTTCTTTTCTCCTAAAGTGATCTAAAAGCCTTATTTGGGTACCAATAAAGGAGAACGTTTGTAGTTCAGGGTTTGCTAAGGTCCAGTTCCAAGCCGGGAATAAAAATGGAGGCTGCTTTTGAAAGAGGTTTCTTGTTTACTGAAGAGCAGAACAGCATGCAGTTCTGGGACAGCTGATCAATTGGTTTGAGGAGTACATGGATTTTTATACAGTTTTCACAGCATTTCATAATCTAGAGGTTTACTTTGCGTCTTTTGTCATCTGATTGCTTTTACTTGTTTTGCAAAGGCTCGGGATGGGTCTTAATTATCGCCTTCCTTGGTCCTAATCCTGTCAAACAAATGGAATTAATTTTACCCCCTTATCTTTCCTTTGTCTATTACCTCCATTGAACTCTTTCTGTGAGTCAACAGGCCTGATTCGATGTTTCTGCTTTTCACAATAGCCAGGGTTTTTTTCCCCCTGAGTGAAACATGGCTTCTGTATTTCTTAGTCCTGATTTTTATTCTTGTGACGTGGGGGTGGGGGAGTGTGTTCGTACCACACTACTAAGCTCAGAGAGCTCCAAGGACCCCGTATTTGGATGCATCCCACTGGCAACTTCTCTTTTTCAGCATTCAGCAACTGGTACAGAATGCAGCCACGAGAGTTGTGTTGGGAGTCTCCCGATACTCCCATGTCACACCTCTGCTCCGTGAGCTGCATTGGCTTCCAGTTGTCTTCCGGGTGAGATTCAAGGTACTAGTAATGGTGTTTAAGGCCCTACATGGCATGGGTCCGGAGTACCTTAGGGAGCACCTGCTGCCGGCATCAACTTCCTTTCGCCCTGTGCGTTCCCACAGAGAGGACCTCCTCAGGGTGCCACCGATCAAAGAATGTCGATTGGTGGCCCCCAGGGGGAGGGCCTTCTCTGTGGGCGCCCCGGAGCTATGGAATCAGTTACCGGTTGAGCTCCGGATGGCGCCCGATCTTCGCTCCTTCCGTCGCGATCTAAAGACATTCTTATTTGAACAAGCCGGCCTGGCCTGATGGGGGATTGGTGGGGTTTTTTATTGTTATTTTAATATTTGTATTTACTGTTTTTAGTGGGCATATATTTAATCCTTTTTTAACTTTTGTAACTCTGTATTTTTTATTCTTGCCCTGTTCACCGCCCTGAGTCCTTCTGGAGAAGGGCGGTATATAAATAAAATTATTATTATTATTATTATTATTATTATTATTATTATTATTATTATTATTATTATTATTATTATTATTATTATTATTATTATTATTATTAAGCACGCCTAGTAAACTCACGTGATGCGTATGTTTTAAAAGGCTTCTGCCTTCCTCTCATTTAATTATGACATGGAAGCGAGAGAGGAGACTGCAGCATGCAAGATATTGCAAATAAAAGTGGGATGCTCTTGGGGCCACTGTGGGATCTTTACATTTGTTTGAGCATCACTTCTGCTGTTCCTAGCCCCCCTGGCTTTCACTTAATGACTTAACTGTGTCGGAAAGAGGTGTGCAATTAGAGCTGTCAGTATTACATTCAAAGTAGGCATGGTACTCGGGATTTAATTCAAGTCTCTTTATTCCTCAGTTCTGCCTCCCCTTTGCCACTGGGAGTCAACCGAAACACTTGGCTGCTGCTATGGTAAATTGGGTCCTAATGAGTATGATGCTTTCCTGCTTCTTGTTTTCGCTCAGAAACAACGGTGATATTTCTGGAGAGCATCGATTCTACAGGAAATGCTGAAACGAGGACTACGATTTCCCCATTTTGATTCTGCATGGAATGGACTTGCATATTAAAAGGCCTGGCAGCCATTCTGGACTGATGTTTGATGCATGTAAGAAGGGGACGACAGAGAAAGAGGTTGGCTGGATGGAGTCACTGAAGCAGTAGGTGTGAGCTTAAAGGGACTCCAGAAGATGGTAGAGGACAGGAAGGCCTGGAGGAACGTTGTCCATAGGGTCGCGATGGGTCGAACACAACTTCACAGCTAACAACAAATATATGTTTAATTCAGAACTGACTGATATTAACCTTTGGACAAACCTAGGGACCACATTTTTGCTGATGACTTGAAGGTGTGTAATAGAGTTGACATTCCTGCTATGTGGAAGGTGATTTGGTGTGGCTGGAAAAAGGAGTCAAAATGTAGAAACCGTGGTGCAATGTCTCTAAATGATCATTGTATTTAGGGGAAAAAAAGAATCCTCTGGCAGGGTACAGTATTGGGGGTACAGTGTCAGACAGAACAATAAGGATTTAGGTGAGGGGTTACGTAGTGATGATTTAGCGTTGATGATGTTACCTAGCTTTGGTAATGAAATGTCTGCAAGAAGACATCCAAGCTCAGAGACATCAAGGACCCCCACACTCCTCTTCCTCCTCCCCCACTTCCTCCTAGCACTGATGATGTTACCCAGTTTGGGTAATGAAACATCTGCAGGAAAACATCCAAGCTCAGAGAGCATCAAAGTCCCCATAGTACCATAGTAGTTCTCCTCCTCCTTTCCCCTTTTTTCTATCTTCCTTTCCTTTCCTTCCTTTCCTTTCCTTTCCTTTCCTTTCCTTTCCTTTCCTTTCCTTTCCTTTCCTTTCCTTTCCTTTCCTTTCCTTTCCTTTCCTTCCTTCT